>NW_010206372.1:74398-119864 GCF_000695765.1 Mesitornis unicolor | reverse complement strand
CAGCAGGAGGCAGGGATCTTTCAGCTGGCCCTAGAGGTGCTGAGATGGGCCTGTGGACAGTGCCATAGCAAAATACCAGTGCTGGGTTGGTGCACTTAATTTGGACTTTCTTAGGATTAAATCAACTGGACTGTTCAACAACACACATCTGCTCCTGACCCCCTTAATGTTGGGAAAAAAAACAAACCACGCGGTGTTGCTGATGCCATGGGAGCAAGAATCATGAAAGCTGAGAGAAAGTTATCAGCCCTAGGACTAGATTTCACTGTACTGGTATCTCGGGTGGATTTTCAACCCACCTCAGAGTCATAGTGAGATGTTTCACAGAATCACAGAACGTTAGGGATTGGAAGGGACGTCAAAAGCCCATCCAGTCCAATCCCCCTGCCGGAGCAGGAACACCCAGATGAGGTTACACAGGAAGGCATCCAGGCGGGTTTTGAATGTCTTCAGAGAAGGAGACTCCACAACCTCTCTGGGCAGCCTGTTCCAGTGCTCTGTTACCCTCACTGAGAAGAAGTTTCTTCTCAAATTTAAGTGGAACCTCCTGTGTTCCAGCTTGTGTCCGTTGCTTATCTTTCCATTGGGCAACACTCCCCACAGCATCCAGTATATTCCAGTATTGCTCCAGGTAGCCAAGAGCTTGCCATGGGGCTGAGTGTGCTGAGCAGCCCTAAGGGAACAGACCTGGCAGGTCTAAAAAGGTCCCTACACAGCTTTCACTTGAGACATTATAAAAATTATTGTAACTGACGGAAATGGCCGTGAGCTTTAGGAGCCAGGCCAGATTTACTCAAACAGGAAAGAGGAAAAGGGAAACATTGTTAGCAGGGAGGAAAATACGCATTGGCTTTCTAGCATTTGGCTCTTACTCCAAGCAGTAAAGCACTGTGTGTACCTGTGTATTTGTCAGTGGGAGGGTGAGGACTGATTTCTCAGAGTCCTACTGCCTCATTACTCCCACAGGAGAGAGGGCTGAACTTGCCCTCTGCACACTCAGAAGGCCACAGGACTCAGACCCTCACTGCTTGGAGGGAAATAATGGATTTCACCAGTGAGAAAAGGCCCCTGGAGAGGTGAAAGGTCTGTGAGATTTTGGGGTTGTTCAGCCTGGAGAATAGAAGAATCCAGGGGGATCTTATAGTGACCTTCTAATACCTGAAAGGTGCCTATAAGAAATCTGGGGAAAAGCTGTTCTCTAGGACATGTAGCGATAGGATGAGAGGTAATGGGTTTAAATTAGAAAAGAGTAAATTTAGGTTGGATATTAGGAAAAAGTTCTTCAATATTAGGGTGGTAGATCACTGGCACAGGTTGCCCAGAGAGGTGGTGCAGGCCCCATCCCTGGAGATATTCAAGGCCAGGCTTGATGGGGCTCTGAGCAACCTGATCTGGTGACATTGGCCCTGCTCACTGCAGGGGTTGGGCTGGATGAGCTTTAAAAGTCCCTTCCAACCCAGTACATTCTGTGATTCTACGATCTCTGAAGTCAGTGCTGGGTCAGGCTTGAGCCCGGCTCTTTATAGAGCCTGTAACATTGCTGTGATGTGCATTAACTTAGCACTAGCACCACTTTGGCCAAGATGAGCAGCTGCAGTGTCCCTGCCTTGTGAGGAGGCTCTGAGCAGCAGGAAACGTTCTCCTTTTGCACAGAATATGTTACATATGAGAAGAGGCTGAGAGAGATCGGGATATTCAACCTGGAGAAGGCTAAGAGTGTTATTACTGCCATCCTCCACTACCTCCTTACAGAGAAGAAAGAGCCAGGTGCACAGCAAAAGCTTGATGCATAATGGGCACAAACTGCAACGGGATTTTCTGGTTAAGAACAGGGATATCTTATTTTATAATGAATTCAGTCAAAGATTGGATGACTTGAGAGAATCCAGAGATTCTGGGGATTCTCCATCTTTTGAGATACTCAAAATTCATCTAGGCAATACCCTGAGCAACTTGAGTTAAGCTTGAGGATGGTCCTGCTTTAGGCAGGGGCTGGAACAGACACCTCCAACGTCCCCTGCAACTTCAATCTTTTGTGAGTTTGCGACCCTTTCAGAATAAAATCAAGATGCCTGCTCTGGGAAAATCTTGGTGGGGACCTTTGCATCCCAGGTCAAGTTCAGTTGCATGGAGGTAAAGAGCACTTCCAAAGCTCCAGCTCTGCAAATCTAGCAGCCAGCCTCAAAATAACTCATATGGCTGATGATATCTTGCAGGGAATTTCTGACTACAAACATTTCAGAGAGAGAAGAGAGGGAAAAACCTCTGAAAGTAATTCTCCATAGGGACATCAGTCTGTGGGGCTAGTTCATGCCACCAGCAGTCTGTAACCAGGGTCCCTGCACTGAAGTAGGCCAACAGCATCTCATGTATCTGCTCAACGTGGCAGGCTTGGGTGCCCCTCATCAGGTCTGGCCACAGGGCAGCAATTTTGGCAAGGAACACTCTGCTACACAAAACCACAGGGTTACTGCCCCAGGTGAGCACAGTGTGGAAGAGAACTCCCTTACCATTGTTTTCAATGACTTTGGTCTGCTTCTTGTTGTTATCCTGCTGGACGCCGTGGATCTCTACCGTTACCTTAGGATCAACGATGGAGTTTTTGCTTTTGTTCACCTTGGGCAGCTGCTGACCAGAGATGATCTGTGGAGGAAACAGAGGAAGAGGTCAGGACATCATTAGGAGAAGAGGCCCACAGTGACTAGATGATGCTTGGAAACAACAGTGGTGGCTGTTGACTGCACATCTGCCTGCATGTTTCTGTAATGACAGTGAATATTGTCATTAACCTCTCCTATTGCCAAACATTAAACATGTGAGCAAGTCCCTGGAGGATGAGAGCCCATGCAGGACTGAAGCAGAGACCCCAGAGGTGGGAAGTAAGTAGGGTTAGGATAACATTGCCCAGGTGGGACCAGAAGGAGAAGGTACAACCTACACACCCCCCCGTGAAGGTGGATGCTACTGAGACATTTTCTGACTTCTGTTCTTACTTTAAGCAGAAGCTTCTTCTTTGTGCCCCATGTTCCTTCTGTGATGGATTTTGGATTGAATTTGGTTTGCTCATCCCGGAGGAATTCCGGCTTTAAGACATACCCAGAAAACCCATTGTCCTGGAACCGACCCTGGTAGACATCCATTTCTGTGCCTGCTGTCTGGAAATTTAGGGCAACTGCAACATAAATAAATAAATTCAGTCACTTTCAGATAAATCAATGAGAGTCTTTTTATACCAATTCTGTCCACATGAAAATGCACTTCATAAACACTGGCTTTTCCATGCTCCAAAGAGCAGTGATAAACTCTGACCCTCACAGTCTACCCATGAGGATTTCTTGCATTCAGAAATGTTAGAGACAGGAGAAGCTATTACAGTTGTCCTCCTGCTTGCCACAGTGTCCTGCATTGAATGTCTGTCACCTGGTTGGGCAACTGCATCTTTTAGACAAACCTGTTCATTTCTATGCAAAAGGAGTTACCTCCTGCAGTGAAGACAGCAAATCCTCAGATTGTTTCTCAGCTACTTAGCCTTATTATAAAATCTCCTTTCCAGGCCATATATTTCCATTTGCCATCCTGAGGGACACTGATGCCTCTGTTGGAGAGACCAGAGAGCTCCTCACTGTTTGAACACCTCATACAGGAGTACAGAAGCTGTGATCCAATAATCTCTTTATTGTCCCCTGCCCAAGATAGATCAAGCCTCACTGGTGTCCTAATAGCAGGCAGATTTCCTGTATTCTCTCCAATTTGCCACTGTCTTTTTAAAAGCATTGATGTCAAATCTGGAAGCAATGTCTGTGAACAGTCTCATAAAACCACATAGGGAGCACACATAGACCCTAACGCCTCCTCGGTACTCCACTGATTTTTCAAGGGTGATGCTAACCTCTTTAGCAACTTCTAAGACAGCTCTAGGACAAATGTCAATTTATCCTGGTGCTTGGTCCTACATACCCTGTAATACCTGAAGGCCAAAAGCATTCTAAGACACTCCCCTATTTTTCCACCTGTAAACAAGACTTTAATAACTGCAGTATACTGGTTTTACTGGAAGCTGCAATTACTCAGAGTTTCTGAAAAACCTTATTTTGGGTGCCCAAATACTGAATTCAGGTCAGATAAGGCATGTAGGTCTGCCCTTAATGTACCCCAAGGGTGATGTTGCCTTCCAGAGACTCTCCTGAGGCCAGAATCAGTGCTGGGGAGACAGGCCAATGGGTGGTACTTGTACCTCCCGTGGGGGCTACAGCATCCAGGGCGTTCACACACTGCCAGGCACATCCAGCCCATGCAGGTCGATATGGCTGGGGTCAGGGAGCTCTGCATCTGCAGCTTCTCTTGTCTGGTTGGGCCACATAGGCACAACTGGGACATCTCCAACATTCAGCTTCACCAAGGAGCCAAGCATGTCATCACCAGCCTGCCCACTTACCACTGCACCAGGTTTCCTAGATGAAAGCTACAACATAAATCACTTAACAGGCTCTGGGACTCTTGTTTTAATCAAATTTCTGATACATCAATATACCATGAGGGGACTCAACACCCTGGGATTAGGTACGATGCACTGCTTTGACTGCAGGGAACAGCTCAGGCTATGGCTTGGCCCTTATGGTTATGGCCTTGCTCTAGGGCTCAAGAGCTGAGTTTCATTTACATCCCTGCCAGAAATCTCAGCATATTTTTCAGTAAGTGACTATAACTCCTGGTTCCCTCCTCCTTTGTTCAATGGTAATAACTCCTCTTCCAGTGAAATTGCAGAGACACGCACATTGGTGTGCAGGAAAGGCTCTCCTAATGGTTTTGAGGTGGGCCAGGAAATGGTCTATGAAAAGTCATTGAGCACTGCCTGAAGAGCTGATCTCTCCCACTGACCAATGAGCCTCTTTGCCTGCAAATGGCTTGAGATCACACATCTACCACAGCTGAAGCCACACCACAGCCAGGTCATAGGCAACCCAGCCAGATTGATCCTCTCCGACCTCCTAGCTGCACTCACCGATCTGGCAACCGACGTTCCACAAGTCAACAGGGTTGTAGTTGGAAGAATCTGTCCTCCACCCTGCAGGGTAGATCCGGCTCAGGTGCCTGATGTTGTGATGAATAAAACTGGTTCCTACAGGGGGGGGGAAAAAAAAAAAGAAAAAAATGACCCTTTCAGTGATGAGTACTTATCTCTTCTTGATCACAAAATCACAGAGTCATTAAGGTTGGAAGAGACCTCTAAGATCATCCAGTCCAAGCATCAACCCAACACCTCCATGCCCACTAAACCATGCCCTGAAGTGCCACATCCATGCACTTCTTGAACACCTCCAGGGATGGGGACTCCACCACTGCTCTGGGCAGCCCCTTCCAGTGCTTGACCACTCCATCAGTAAAGAATGTTTTCCCAATATCCAATCTAAACCTCCCCTGGTGCAACTTGAGGCCATCTCCTCTTGTCCTGTCACTGGTTACATGGAAGAAGAGACCAACACCCATCTCTCTACAACCTCCTTTTAGGTAGCTGTAGAGAGTGATAAGGTCTGCATGCTGCTGTATATACTGCTCCTTCACTTAGCAAGTCTGGCTAAATGTGAGCTACCTATGTAAAATGCCCTTCTTGGTAACAGCATCTATGACATTAAGTTATTCCCACTGTTTCTCAGTGACATGCATGGCCAAAAAGACCATAACCCATGTCTTTTGGGATGCCTTTTCCTCATGCTTAACCATCCCTACCTGTTTCTTTTGTGGGACTGGGACAGCAAATGGCCTTTTGTTTTGCCAGGGCAGATCACACATACCAGACTCCTGGGCTAGTTTCAGAGCTTTGCTCTCCGTGAACGATGACATCTCGTAGAAAGCCCGAGGGTGGCTGGGGTCCTCAAAGCCATTGAAATGGACACTCTTGCAGTACACAACTGTGTCTGACAGCTCCTTGGCCAGCTTCAAGGTGTCACTCTAAAAGTAGGAGAGCAAGAGGTTTGTGTGGAGTTTCTGCAGTCATATTCAAAATTAATAGTAACGTTTTGTCTATGACCTCTTCTTCACCATCTTCAGATGAAAAGGATGCATGGTATCAACACTCCGTGGTGGCCCTATGCAGAGAGAGGGTGAAAAAGGGGCAGACCACCCTTGCCCTGCATGCAGAGTGCCAATTCCTTTTTCCAGATCATCAGTGCCCTCTCAGGCTCATCCTGGCCTGTCCAATGATACCACTGACTTCCAAAGTGTTGCTACCAAAAATACTCCATTTCATCTGGACTGTCCCTCCTTCAGCATTTATTTGCATATCATTATATGAATGAGTATTTCAGCCTGGCTATCACAGCACACAAGTGATGAGGGCTACAAACACAGGGGCAACCCAACCAGCCTGTGTTGGTGAGCTAAGAGAGGGTTTCACACAGCAGATGCTCTGCTGTCCCAGCACCCTTGGCATGGTACAATGCCCACCTAGAAAGTGGTTTCCCAGCATGAGTCATGGGAAGCCTAACAAGAGAGGCTTTCCTGCTGCAGAGCCTTCTGCAATAGGCAGAAATCAGGTTTATAGCTTTTCTGCCTCTCCAGGTCTGCCCCTTTCAGGACTCAAGTTACTCCTTTTACTTACCTTCCCCTTCTGCTGTATCTCGGTCTTTACAGATTCATCTTCAATTTCAGCTGCTTCATCTTCATCAGAGACATCCTCAGCCTCCAGGTTGTTGTTCCCATTTGTTCCAGAGGGGTCCTCCTCTCTGCTCAGCTTCTTGCCTTTCACAAGGATCTTCCCTTTCAGTTGCTGCACAAGGAAAAGTGAACAAAATAGCTGGTGATTAGAAAAGATTCTGGTCTGCCCTGAAGCAGCAAGGATACAACAGCTGCTCAGCCGCAACCAGGGCCAGGGCCTTTGAGAGTTGCATCAGTCATTGGTTGTTATCAATAGATATAAATAAAGAATAAGTCTGCTCTTCCACTGAGGCATTGCCCTGCCTCTGGGCAGGCTCTGAGACCACAAGCCATGCCTTTGTAAACCCATGATAGTCCATGGATTCCCCTCTGATAGAGAGCTGTCATCCCTTCAACTATACAACTTCAACTCTTGTGCTGTTAGAGGCAATAAAAATATACATATTTTGTTTTCAAAACTGAATGTGGCCCAGCAGAAAAACCCAAGGCTGGAGGTCAGGGCTCATGGGAGCTACTCGTGGCACTGTTTCTGCCCCTCCGTGTGGCCCTGTTATTTAACATAACCCAGTCTCTGCAACATATGGTCATAAACACACACTCAACTTGGGAAACAGTATGAGATCCATTCAGAGACTGAAGCCGTGCATCCCTCTTCTCCGCTGGACATTTTAATGGGAAGAGAGGTCCATTAGTTTCTGGTCACGTGCCTTGTGCATAGCAGGCATGGGATTTCAGTAGGTAAAGGGGTACTGCAGGTGAAACCTTTGGGTGCTGACAGCCTAAGGAAGTGTTCCCAGACCCTTCCCAAAGACATCTCCTCTTCTGAAAAGAACTCATCCTGCAGCTGTTACCATGCTACAACACTAACAATAACCAGCAGAATGTGCCAATGTAACACAGTTGGCTGCTGAGTTAATCCAAGGAGCGTGTTTCTTGCGCTGAACCAACTCCCTCCAGCCTCTTTCAAAGTCCACCTAAAACCTCACCAACACCAACGGCGCATGGTTGCTCACAGACCACCATACCACTGATGTATCTCTTGTGCAAGATCTGACCATGGGAGGAAGGCTCAAGGCTGGAGAGGGCTGAATCTGAACCCAAACAAGGCAGCAGCGATGTGGGCAGCAGGGAGCAGAAGGGTGACTGCCTGGGTGCAATCTCCAAGCAAGCGGATTATGCTACAAAATCAGTTCATTAAGCCTAGAAGCATCCCTAGGTCCTGCAGTTTCCAGTGAAGTCAGTGGGAGATTTGCTGCCACATGGATGCATTCAGCAGTCCTGGCTTTGGAGGGCACTAGTTATACCAGAAAAATGCAACCTCAGAATTAGCCAATACAATCCCTTGCTCTGAGCAGCACATCCACCCCCTCTCAGTGACACCCTGTATTTGCCCTCTCCACAACAGCAAAAGCAATGTTCTCAAATGACAGGACTGCGGAAAACCAAGGATATTTTATAAAGCAACACAGGCATTTTCCAAGAACACTATCCCCCCTTTGTGGGTGCAAGCAAATTGCAACACATCTTAGAGACTAGCCCAGCTCCTCACCACCCGGCTAAGCTGTGGATGAAGCTTGGTTTGAGCTGGAATTTGACACTGGTACCCAAGGCAGCAGCCAAGAGCATTTTTCTGCAGCTACAGCAAATGATCTGTTTACATTGGGGCACTTTCCCTGTCACTCAAAAGCTATGCAAAGGCAGCTGGAAGGAATGTACCAGTTACAGGGAATAAAAGGCCCAAAGGAGCAGTCAGAGCATAGCAATATCCTCTTCACCATCCTCGTCCCATCCTTCATCCTCCCAGCCCCTCAGTCCTCTTCCAGGCAGAGCTGGGACCTGCTTCTTCACATCCACAGCTGGGACATGAGTTGGCTCATCTTTGCTATGTATTATTATCTGTCTCTACTTTCTAATGCCCCATAAGAAACCTTGCCACCTCCTCTCACGGCTCAACAGTACAGAAGAAGGGATAAGGTATCTGAGGCAAGTTGCTTGATTCTTAACTACCAGCAGAGGCTACTAGCCCTTTGTAAGCTTGTCCAGTTCAGGACAGCCTGTCCAGCAAGTGAGAGGTGTATTTTCTGGCACAAACCCATCCTAGATGGCTGAATAACATCAGCAGTGAAGGCACAGCAACACAGCCTCCACCTTGTCTCTTCATCACATCCCATAGCAAGGCTGCCAGCGGTGGAGCCTTGGTGCTGCTGTTATCCTGTCTAGACTGTGGTTACTCTGGGAAATCTTGGATGTGCTGCAGATGCTCCCCATGGGCACAGGGACACTGGTCAGCCCAAACTATGTTATACAAGACTCTCTGTAGGGCAACGATCATTGTCCCCTTTTGTCCTTGAAATCTACGAGGCTGAGTCCTTTCTAGGGTCCTGCTGCACTGCAGAGGTTTAGCATCCCCCTGTGCAGGTGACTTCCACAATGTCTATGAGGGAGAGCAGTCCATGTGCCACCTAACTCCAGAGATGCGTTGGCTTATTTGTCCACAACAAGTGGTGGGATTAACCCAAAAAGAGAGCATTTTCATCTCCATTTCCTGCAGAAGGTGCTGTTCTATAGTAGCATTGCACTGAATCCACCCTGCAGATGCTGCCAGTTCCAAACGTCATCTTCTTTCACGTAATATGGGTGCTAGGAAGCAAAGTCCAAAATTTGAGTGCTTATCTTCTTTAACAAGGTTTTAAATAAGCAGATACACATAGACACAAGCACACACATGCATTGGTTCCACCCCTCTTGGTTTCCCTTCATGTGATATTAAGTATTTCTAGCCTGAGGCGAAAGACACTCAGCTCATCAGTTCAGCTCTGTTGAGCAGATCCCTTGCCTTAGGAAGAAGCATTAACTGAAATAGCCAATAAATATTCTCCAAGTAGACCATAAAGCTATTCCAGCTGCCTGAGGCAAACCCAAGGTTGAATACAACCTAAGAAAATGGAAAAGGCTACAAGGACACTGAACCCTACTGAGAATATATAGAGGAGTGCAACTCTTGTGCCCTGTAAATCGCATACACTGCACATAAAACTGCATACACACGTCCATCCTACCTGAAAGTTTCTTGCCCCTGTTAGCAACCTGAAAGCCATGGCAAGGTCTGATTTCCAGTTTTCATCTCTGGGAGTGGAAGATTTGTAAAGTGATCCACCTCATCAAACTTTGTGTGCCTTCAATGCCTCCTTTAGAGGCAACAAAGAGAACAAAACACTCCCAGGGTGTGATTCTTCTTGTCTGTTTAGAGAAACACTTATGAGGAGGTGGACTGCACCTTCAGCACCCCTGGCTGTATTAACTAGTTCTCAAAAGGAGCCAAAAGTGAGGTGCTCAGTACGAAGATATACAAAGTCTGAGCGCCACTCCCTTACATCCCACTCTCAGGGTGAAGCTTTCCATCTCCTCAGATTTTTTAAAAGCTGTGAGGATTAACATGTTAATATCCACAAGGAGATGTGTAGAACAGATGCATTAACTCATATCAGATCTCCATCTGTGTATGTCTTCCAGCCTAGTTGTAAACTGAAGTGTTGCAGGGTTTAACAATGAATGGCACCAGAGAAGGAAAAGAGTTTACAGAAAAAGGGAAGAAACACTTTATCAAAGGAGGTTTTGAGGGAAACTCAGCTCAAGAACTTAGAATCACAGAATGGTTTTGGTAGGAAAAGACCTTTCAGATCATCAAGTCCAACCATCGAACCAGCCCTAAGTCCGCCACTAGACCATGTCCCTAAGCACCACATCTACTCATCTTTTAAACACCTCCAGGGATGGTGACTCAACCACCTCCCTGGGCATCCCCTTCCAGTGCTTGACAACCCCTACAGTAAAGAAATGCCTCCTAATATCCAACCTAAACCTCCCCTGGTGCAACTTGAGGCCATTACCCCTTGTCCTAACTTCAGACAAGAAGATGCACTGCAGACAAGGCTGACACAAGCTCAGCTAACTTTGGAGAAAGGCATAAATGAGGAGTTAGGCATAAGGCAGTGGGACTTGAAGTCACATTCATGCTGAGTGTCTGATGCAGAAGTAACCCTCCCAGGCAGATGGCTCCCAGGGTCCACTGCTGATTTGGAGACCTGTGACTGAACCTAGGCTGAACTTAGCTGAGACAAATGCCATGAGCACAGGGCAGTGCACATCAGTTCCTCTGCTACTCAGATCACTTGTGCTGAGCCCTGCGTTGCCACTGCTCTACTGGGAGTGCTCAAAGTGATGTCAAATGGGAGGACTGAATACAGCAATGGATGTGGCTGGTGGAACAGTGGAGGTGTGGGATGGCAGACAACCCTGGGGCTCTTGACTGCGGGGCTCATGGTCCTTAGGGTCACCTACCAAAACAGGTCTGTAAAACCCAAAGCCACTGTCATTGTCAACAAGGAAGTCCAGTAACAAAGAGTCAGAGGGGTTTCAGGTGTACCTGATAGGCTCAATAGCTGCATGCACTGTTGGCAGCTGTTTTAGTCTCATTCCAGGGCTGGGTTTTTGCAGCATTTTTAGCTGGGATGCAAGGAGAGGGCAAAGGGGCCCTGGCAGATCCCTGTGCAGAGCAGGGATGGGGCAAAAGGGCCAGCAAACAGCAGCTGGTAGCAGAGATTGGAGCAACTCTTCCCTACAACCCTGGCACTGTCTGGAGCTTTTGCGTGGCTTTTGGCCTCTCATCCCATAGACCTTTAATATACTATTGAGACCTAAAGACAGCAGCTTGAGGGAGGCGTTTATCATAGGATCCTAGAATGGTTTGTGTTGGAAAAGACCTTTGAGATCATCAAGTTCAACCATCGATCCACAGATGCTCTGTGTAGTCCAACACTGTTCCTGAGTGAACCCTAATAAATCAGATGCCTGCCCTAGGCTGTGCTATGAATCGTTAGCTGAATCCAAACTGCGTCGATCTTCCCTTAATTACTGGCACTGTCCTGCTAACACAATCTGCAGCAATTCTTTGCCTGTTTTTATTTACTGCCTTTCAATTCTCTTTCCAGTGACAGCTCCTACCTTTTTTTTCTAATACAAAAAATAACAAATCATCCAGAGCTTCCCCATGCCAGCTTCACCAGGATGTGGAAAATCCAAGAAATTTCTGGTGGGTTTTTTTTCCTTAATGTTTCAGCTTCAATGTATTTTCCACCCAAAAAAATCAGCAGTTCAGCCATTTGCACTCTCCTAGTTCACACAGCAGGAAGGCAGAGGAAAAGTGCCAGAGGGAAAAGGATAGGTTTTGCCACATTGGCAATTTTTATCCCTTTAGGCTAAACGGATCAGTCCCTCCAATGGAGCATATCAGCCCAAATCCATCCTCTGAGTTAGATTTGGGCCATTCTGTTCCAGCTGGGGCCACGTGTCCATCTGGGCAATCAGAGCAGGAGGTTGAACGAGCACAGGAATGGGAAAAACATCTCTGGGAAGTCGGGGTCATTCCCTTACACTCACATCACACATTTCTATCCCTGGTGTTTTTCCTTTCGTTCTTCATATCTCTCCTCTGGCCACAAGGCAGTGTTTTGAAAAGCCATCAGCAGCTTTCCTGAGCCTGCACCAGCGACAAATATCAAGCCAGGAAGGTGACACTGAAGACTTTGATATTTCCAGCTCGATAACAGCCTGCAGAGACCTGTTCTCATGCTGGGTGCGCCCTCACCCTGAGAGAGTTGCTTCTTAAATGGAGGGACCTTGTCTGTGCCAGTGCAAAGGTCCTTCTGAAGCAGCAGCATTAACGATTATGATTCATCCCAATTTATTGCAGTGTTGCTTAGGGACCAACCCAGATCAGCTTCCCTCTGCTCTAGGCATTGTATCAAGCGAGGCACGACACTTCCAAACAAAAGGGGAAAGTCAGAAAGGGAAAGAGAAAAAGGGAGAAGGAGAACAAACATAGAAGATATTTTGGGTGGATTGTTTTCCTCTCCTCCTTTCTCCCCTGCTGACTGCCAGCTTTATCCCACCCACAAACTCCTTCCAGCTCTGGCTAGGCATGCTCATCCAATTTTTGGCAAATTATTTCTTTAGCAAAGAAATGCAATTTAAAGAGGACTGCAGCAACACACACAGAAGTCTGTTTCTGCAAAGTGCTTAAGAGAAAAGAAAGAAACAAAAGACAAACCCAAAGGGTAGAAACCAATGAATGTTTCGTTTTGGCTTCTGTTTTGGAAAAAAGTTATTGTTCTTATCAAGATTCTATTTCAGATTTTGTTTTAATTGTCAGCTAACGATTTTATAGTGGTGGTCCACTGTTGAGGGCTGTAGCTCTCCTTCTCCCTGCAGGGTCCCAGCTCAGCTCCCAGCTTCATGGCTGCCTTGATTAAAGGGAATCAAAGGGGCATCTCCATGTTGACACCTGCTTCCCCTTGTCTTCCATGCACATCTCCCTCCCTACCACCCAGGCCGTTCTCAGTGGCAGGACATTTTGTTCTTGGCACAGTTTTAGGCAACTTGTACTGGTTTTCCCCTTGAGTTTTGAGGGGCAAGCAACCAGAGCTGTCCTTCCAGCCCTCATCACTGCCTAATCAGCAGTCTGGATTTCCACAGTAGAGCACTCAGGGCATTAAAGGATGAGTGAAGTGTATGCTACATCCCTCAGCACAGAGCAAAACATCTCACATACCATGAAATCAGGAAGCATCCATTCTTGCTGGATTAAAAACACAGACACCTTGTAGTCACCCCTTGTGGTGCAACCTAACAGTGCTTCAGAGGATTCGCCTGAAGAAGGTCATATTCAGCTTTAGGGTGCGGGGAGCAGACACAAGACAGCACCTCAGGATTCAGCTCCTCTGGGACAAGACTCCTTATGGGATGAAGGACATTCCCTGACCTTGGTAAATAGACCAGAAACGTCCTCAGTCCTGCAGGGAGGTCTCCTCTGAGACCTTAGACAACAACCAAGGAGCAACAGGGCATTTAGTGCTTGATGTGCACAGACTACTTCTAGATACTCCTGTTTCTTATTCCACACTGCCCACAGACAACCTCTGTTCCTCAGCAAGTGCAGTTCCCACCATCCTCAAGCACACTGTCCACTACTTGGCAGCCAGCAAGAAGACAAACCTCTCTCCTGTCCCACACTCAAGAAGTGCTAGAGCGGCCTTGCTTACCTCTGGGGAGGGGAACTGGGATTTGTTTCCATCGACTGGGGCAACCAAGAGCATGTCCTGCAGGATTGTCGTCATGTGCTGAGCCATGACCTTCTGCTGGTCAACGCTGCAGTGGTTCTCCAGGGAGATGATGACAGGATATGGCGAGGTCTAGAACAAGACAGCAGCACACAACATCAGTGAGCTCTGCAATTTCACCAGTCTATAGCAATTGATTTGAAACCCAATGCCGTTTTCTCTGGAAATGAGTGTGTCAATGGTAGGGTCTAGTATTCTGTTAAAATGAGCATTTGTTAAAAATTGACAGATTTAACTGTGCAGTAGCTACTCAGATCTCTGCTGATGCCCTCCAGAGATGATGATCAAATGGACAGGGCACCAGGCTTGGTCAGGATGCCTCCCGCGGACTTGCTGGGGCACTTTGATGAAGCTCCCTGTGCTTCCATTCTCCACTTGCACTGTGGATGAGAGCACCTTCCCGCCTCAGAGGAAGGGCTGAGAAGGGAGGCTTTGATATCACTGGGTTTGCTCAAATCCTTAGGTGATGTGAATCCTTCCTCCATTCATGCATAGGCCTGAGCTGCTTCCTTGTGGCCCTCCCCAGTCATTTTGTGTGCTGAAGGCGTTGTCATTGTCACTGCTTTGTAGCCCCAAAGGAAACTTGATGCTAGCTCTCAAGTGCCCTGAAGGAAAATAGCAGAAAGCCCAGTAAGTCTGGACAGACCCAAGGTCTTTTAAAGGCCCAGCACTGCCAGAAAATACTCCAGACCTGTTCATTCCTTTTAAAGCACGGTAGAAGCAGTCCTAAGCCTAAGTCCCTCCAATACACATGCACATGGGTTAATCTAAAAGAGGAACGGACCCTGAGAAATCAACGCCACACAAACCATGGGCTTGTTTGCATTTCCCACCAGGTATGCTCAAGATATTGGGCATTATTCTCATTGCAGTGGGGTCCAGGATGCAGCTGTGCTGGTGTAGATTCAAAATCATCCACAAATAGTGCTCTGCCTGCCCAGCAACTCCCAAGAATGGATCTCTGCAGAAAGCAAATGTGGATGCCCAGACAGAAGGACACGTTTTGTACCCATGAGAAATGCTAATGTGAAGTCTTCATTGTTTATTCTCTCTGCTAGACCTACTATCAGTCTTGGATTGCACAATACAAGACATCTTAGAGGGTCTCTCATCCTTACTTTGAAAGCATAGTTCTTGATGGCCTTAATAACATCGCTGAAGAGGATCTTGGAGGTGAGAGTGTAGCCATGATAAATGATGGGCTCCGAGTTAGGGCCATCCCAGCAATCCAGCTCCACACAGCGGCAGCCTTTGGTGAGGGCTCTGGAAACAAAGAAGGGACTTGGTTGGGGTCTAAACCTCCTGCTCCATCTCAAAATGAGGGTGCATCTGGCACAGGTACAGCCTGGAAAGGCTGACAGACAGTTTAGGGAGCAAGGGAGGAAAGAGGAGCTTGGAAAAACAGGAAAGCAGATGGAGAAAGGATGGGATCAGGAGAGCTCAGAGGCAGCAAAGAGAGCTGCTCTGGTTGAGCAAGGAAAGCACAGTGGGATCTGAGAAAGGAGGTAGTGAAAGTTCAAGGTAAGAGTTATCCAAAGACATAGTGAGGGCCAGATGAGAAAGCACACTCATAACTGTGCCCAAAGTCTTTTCCCAAAGATGGAGAAGAGAAAATGAAGAATGGCTGCATTGGAAGAAAGACAGTAAGACAGTCAGCCTTAGAAGCCAGGTCATGAAGCCTGGATGATGCCACTTCTTCACCTACATCTGGTAAGACATGAGAGATGAACGTTCAGAGCTGTCAGAGAGGGAGCTGAGGGAACTCCACCATCGCTGAGGAGACTGCTGAGGGCCAGTTTCCCAAATGGAGTTTACAGACTGAATTTCCACTTGAAACTCCCACCTCTACCTATCCATAATTTCATTTTAATTTACTTTCAAATGTAGCTTTCCCCTGTACAGACTTAGCTGTCTAGGAGGTGATCTTGTCCCTTTTACAGTAATTCCCTATATATTCCAGATAATACAACTCCTTTAACGCATTGCAATAAGAACCAAGGGATATATTTTTTTACAACCAAAACATAATTCTTTAATTCTAAGATACTGTAAGAGGAATTCAAACAGCTACTGAAAAGCAACTTGTGCCAGATTTCCCTCTCTACTTTTTTGAACTTGTGACTCTAGACAGACAATGTTCCCTGAGAAACAGAAGTCATAAAAAACGACAGAAGTGCAGTCATTGGGTTGCTTATGAGGAGACACTGTCTCACTTGATACAGGTCATAGCGGGAGTAATGTAAGGTGGTTGTGCAAGTTAGTAAAGGCAAACATCTGCCCATGGGACATCAGACAGCAGTCACTGCTAAAGTCAGAAGTAGGCAACACCTAATGTTTTGTCCAGGAACACCGTGGTAGCAACTGAACTGCTAAAGAGGAACCAGGCGTAAGCTTCCTGATCACCCACACTGCTTCATTAGCTCATACCTCACCTCTTTATTTTGGACCGCTCCAACTAGGTCTCTCCAAAACAAACCCCAGCACGGTTCTAGGGATAGGCCATACCAGAGGCTACTCCCAAAAAGCAGTACAGATCGTAAACATCATGACACTACACATCATTCTGTCTTCTTCCAGTCCCTACACAGTCCTGCAGCTCTGTTCCAGAAATCTTTGCCCCTTGTAGGCTCCTTGCACACACAATCTCATGCCCTATTCTGGGAAATGCAACATACCCCCTCAGCATCATGCTTTGAAAACACCATCCTAGAGGGCTGCAATCCAGCCTCCACATGATTGCAGATATTTTAAACTGCTCCCGAATGTAGTGCTTATACACCTTACACTCAGGTGGGAGCCAGCAGAGACCCAGGTCAGAGTGCTATGAAAAGAGAGGCATGATCAACCTGGTTTAGAAACAGCTCACCCTCATGTGAACGTGGGCCAGTCCACTGTCCTGGTTTACTGGGACTGAATTTTAGAGTCACTTTTCTGTTGAGGAAAACTGTGGTTTTGTAAGGACTACAACACTTTCTTTCATGGGAACAAAGTGATAAAACTTTGTTATAGTTTTTTTCAGCTGAAGCTGGCATGGAGGTTGCCATATTGATCAAGGTCTTTAACAATTTTGAGTTAGCCAGGTGCAGAAGTTAGGAAGAGCAAAAGCCAAGGCAGACGACCCAAGCTGGCCAACAGTTTTATTCCATACCATAAATGCCACATTTGCTATAAATCAGGGAGTTTGCTGGGGACAGCCCTTCCTCTCCCTCCTGCCCCTTCTTCCCTCTTCCATGGCTGACATCTCGAGAGGGACTTGTTCACCGTCCTAACCCTGAGGCCTACTCCCCCACAATACTGGCTGAGTATAACTCTGTGTATTTCATATTATAACTGTTATTAATATTAGTTGTTGTTATTTTATTAAATATATTTCCATTTCAGCCCAAGAATCTCCTTTTCTTTTCCCAACTTCCCTCCCCAGGTGGGGAGAAGGCATCAGGAGATAAGAGCAACTGTATAAACCACGACATCCACATTACCTGGTCTTGAGGTGGAAGATTGCTTCTTGGTCCTCTTGCTTCTAGCAGTATAGATGGACCCCATGACTTCTATAAGAACGAGGTCAACCTCTCACACGCACATAAACGCACGCACACATAAATACACTCACACATACACTACCTGATATAGGCTTCAGTGCTGCTTGGACCTGTGAGCTGGTCTTCCATCAGATAGGTGTTGTGTGAGGATGACACCAAGTAGTGACTGAGAGGCTGAGTCATGTCCTGGTAAACTTTACGGTGGGAGGAGTTGAATATATTCCCATCATCGGACAGGAGGTACATCAGGAAACCATCTTTAGTCATGGCATTACCCCTCTTGGCTGCCAGATAAATAGACAGAAGTACCATACTTAAAATCTGACACCACCAGGTTGTGCCATCATCTTCACCATGATGCCTGCTGCTCTTCAGAGGGTTTCAAAGTTAAAACGTGCTCCCTAGGCTTTCAGCCAGTAGTAAAGATATTGATGCTGTTCAGATGAAGATGACAGTTCCATCTGCCTGAAAATGCTTTTAAAACCACTTCACAAGCATGACTTTTTATGACAATTATTGTCCTTGATAACACCTTAAAAGTGTCAAAGACAGCACCTACCTCACCTGTCTCTAGGGATCTATAGTATAAAAATCTCAATTTGAGCACTTCAAGCTTCCTTCATGCCAACACAGAGAAACTGTAAGATGTCTAAACATAGCCAGATAAATCTTGTCTACACTATCCAAAGAATACACAATTTACAAACAGTAAATGCAAAATAATACATCTCTGGGGAGAAATTGGGGTCTCCCCATCTGAGGGACTGAGCTCCAGTCTAATCTCCAAGTGTGACATCTGCAAAGCATTGTCCCTCTCCTGAACATATACCAGGATAGTGTAAAAACAGCCTGTGATCTTGAGTTCATTTCTTGAACATGTCCTCCAGAGTGCTCCAGATCAGTGACTCACTTAATTTCTGAGCAGAAAGACAGTTGTGCAATTGCTTTGCTAAACAGCTGCCACCTTCTTGGCCCACTGCTCAGAAATCTCATCATTCGATGGGTTTTTAGCTGCCTACATTCAAAAACATTTGCCTCCATTCCTGGTCTGGAGAACAGAAATATTGCTCCGTTCTAATGTGCAATGCCATGTGAGGTCTTGATATCTGAATAAGCCACCAGAGCCTTTCCCTCAGGAATTTCACTACCCTCTAGCCAACTCTGTATCAATCCCTCTCCAGCTGTTTGGGGTACCCAGACCAAAATTGAAGAGAAATATTTCCCAGGCTCTCCTGTGCCCTCCTCTCCTAGAGCCACTAATGTTTCCCTAGAACAGTGGTGTTTTAGAAGCAGCTGCAAGGAGAAAATTACACATGTGGCTGCAGAAGAAAGCAACAGCAAAGCAATTCATAATCCATCAAGAAAACAAGATTTTGAACCAAACCAGCCAGGGTTTCCAACCTACCTCTTTCATTGGGCTCATATCTCTGAATTAAGGCAGGGGCAGCGACAACAGCATCTTCTTCTTGCTGTATCTCATAGAGGAACCTCACCAGGTTCTGGCAAGACATGAACCCTTCTGCATCTGAGTACTTTTGGAAGATCTTGTCTATTTCTGTCCTCTCTGTGAGTATCTTGTAAAATTCCTCTATCTCATCATCCTCCAGAGCCTCTGTTTTGGACTTGTCACAGTGCTGTAAACGTAGAGGGGAGAAGGAGTGAAAACCTTCTTTCCTTCTGGCATATGCCAGCCGTAATCTGCACCAGGGCTACACAACGCAGAACACAAAATAATTGGAAACAGTTACTGGCCAACGAATGAGAAGCACTTGGTCAACGACAACGGTTCTCATTGACAAGGCCAAGCAGTCATATCACAGTTACAGTTATTATTATTATTTACTCATCAATGTGCTGAAAAGCAGCAGTTGTGCCCTTGAGCTCCATTGTAGTGCGTACTGTGCAAAACATAAGTCAAAAGAACAACAAAAGCAGCAGTTGTGCCCTTGAGCTCCATTGCAGTGCGTACTGTGCAAACCATAAGTCAAAAGAACAGATCCTGAAAATCTAAGTACAAATCAAGGCTCAAGAGAAATGTACCTCTTTATTTCAGGAAGTTGGAAACAATTAACTCAAAGCATCTTAAACTACTGATAGAGACCACGGCCTAAAATCCAGTAAGTGAAAAGGGCCTTCCCCTTGACCTTAGTGGGTTTGAGCTCAGGCCTCAAGAGACTGTCAAGGCTTGCAGTAGAGCTGGTTGCAAAAATGGCATCAAAACTGAATTTAAAAAAAAAAATCCTGCTCAAAATTGTGCATGTTTAAGTAGGAAAAAATCCCTCTTTCCATGGTACTTTTCCATTCTCATTTAAAAAAACAGCAAGTAACAAAACCTCCACAAAATTTCAAATCAGGTAACAGCTTCTCAAGGAGCTGTAATTCAAATTCTTCATACCCCCATGTTGGTCTGTGCTTTGAACTTCTCCACTAGATAACAGCTCTGACAGAGCACCACAGTCAAGGATTTGACCGACCAAGAAAGACTAGGAATTCGAGATACAAAAGTTAGTGTCTCCATGAGGGACAACAGCTTTTCCAACAGGAATTATTTCCAGTTTATTTAAAATATTCCCAGCTTCAATTTGTCATCAGAAATTACAGGTTTTTTCTGTGGCAAATCCTGATATGAATTTTGCTGTTTTTCCCAGCAGAATTCTTCATGGAGAGGTGAACGACTATTTTTCAGTCATCTCCAGGATGCAAACCTTTGCATTTAATGGGGGCTGTGCAAAACAAGCTGCAATGGAAATCAAGAGCCTATCTCAGAGGAATAATTTATGACAGGGAGAATTATACTGCTTGTAAGCGCCTCTCCTTGCAAATTTCAGCAATCAACCCACTTCTAGTTAATGTTATTGTGATGATTCCCTCTCTCTCAGTATCTAAAGTCAGCAAAGAGACCATTAACAGCAGTGTCCTTATAAAGCCCACTCACATCTTATATTTCAGGTAAGTCTGAAATATCTCCTCTTTGGCATGGACGCCAAAACCCCTGCAGGACACAGCTTGCCTTACTTAATCTTTGACCTAAAAACTTCTCTTCTTCAGGCCTGAACTTGAATTGGAAAGTGTGCTCCAGGTCACTCAGAGGAGGTTGTGGTGCATTTCATTTCACCCTTGCTATGGACAAGTTGCTATCAGTTACTAGGACTTAGACAGCAGATGGTAACTTGTCAAACCAGAGGAATTTAATTGCTTTCCATCTTCAATCTCTTAAGACAGATAGAGCTACTGTCCTGGGTTTTACGACCAAAATGCATGTCTCAGTTTGACCAGTCACCATACTAATGTCAACCTAAATCCGCTAATGACCTCAGTGATGGCCATGGTGGCTTTGGCAGTGCTCCACGCAAGATGATAATGAGGGACTTTCTTCCCCTGCAAATCTTCCACTGGAGCCCTTCAGTAGCAGTTTATGGTGCTCATATAAACCCAAATAAAACGATCATGATGCACAGCAAACATGTTCACAAACTGAATTGAACCGATAGCAAAAAGTTCAAATACTGTGTTCTGCCTCACTTGTATGGATCACGAGCCATGAGTCCTGAATGAACCTTGGCCTGACAGAAAAAGTCAGAACTTTTCCGATGCACCAGAATGAATATTCAGGTTGAAATGAAGTGAGCAACTAAAGGAGCTTTGCACAGTTTCTGGTTGCATTGCTTATGTCTTACTCAGGTGTGTTTAAAACCTAGATGTGGGCACAGAGTTATGTGATGAAAAGCAAGAATAATGTGAGAACATGCCCTGTAGCCCCCTCTTAAATCCTTGATCGCCCTTCCTTCCTGTGACTAAATGCAGAAAATACTCACTAAGACAGAAGAGATTACCCTTTTAATGCACTGTAAAGCCTCTCAGTTCATCTAAGTTTAGGTCATACAAACCAAAAATGTAATTGCTTTAGGAGCAAGACAGACTCTTCCTAGAGGCAATTCAGCCCACAAGAAATCTGAATTAACCTCTGAAGAACCTCTCTTTCCAGTGGCTATACAGGAAACTCATAACAATTACATGCCTAATGAGGGTACTTCAACTAGCTGCCTGCATTTAGATGGGATGAATCGGGGCTTAGTAATTACTTGGAGTCCTTAAGCAAAAAAGAGATTGAAGTCCAAGTTTCCATTCCTAGAGCTCCCTTGTAACTATTGCAAGAGCAAAAGAGGTTCATTGAATGAAGAGGAGATTGCATCTCTTAAAAAATAAAAAGATGTCTTTTCAGATGTTTGATGTTTGAAGATGTAGTGAGTGATTAATCTGATGTGTGAGATGTATCCTTTGGGTTGAGATAAATTGCACCCTGGTCTCCATTACTGGCTTGACCTACACTGGCTGCAAAGGAAATGAAGTGTTGGTGACTACTTCCAATGCAGATATCTGCACTGGAGACTTCTACAGCAATCAGAGGAACCCCAGCCTTATTGCTATTCTTCTAGGGTCTTCCTGAGCTGGGAATAAAGCATGGGATATGCCAGTCAGAGCAGGCAGGACATCTGGAAGATTTTGCAGGCTGAAATTCTCTGAGATCTATTGATGACTTTCCCCCAATTCTTGCAGTTACCAGAGAGAGAGAAAAACCTTCACAAAGCAAGGGTTAGGAAATTTGTTCCTACTCTGAGGGAAGGTCCCAGTGAGATCTTGCCAACCTTCCCTGCTATCTGCTTACAGGAAGGAGCAGAACTACTGCCCAGTGCCCAAAAGCACCCACACGTTTACAGCTGATCAGAAAAAGCATTTCTGAAACTGCCCACCCATTAATTCAAATCCTGCTTCAGACAGGAATGGAACTTTGGAAATTATCCAGATGTTTTATCTCACCTCAGCAGGAAGGCTTGGTTAGAGAGAAACCAACAGCTTAACAGCAGAGATTTTTTCAACCCTTTCTAATCTTCCAGTAGGCTCAGCCAGAAAGCTGAATCTTGAGAATGTATAAGTGTATGTCCCTGACCAGATTAAATACCGCTTGGGCTATTAAATCAACCAGACTGGTCCAGGTTTGGTTGCAGTGTTACGTATCTATCATGAATCTAGAAGGGGTTTTTTCCTCATTTGTTCCTTTTTTTACACCTGTCACTTGCCACCCTCCTCCTCTGAGAAGGTGAGGATATGGGATCATAACTGTAACCAAACCAATTTCACCAGATTTAAGGCATTCACATGTGGTTGTGGCACACAGAACTTCTGAAACCCCTGGGAGTCAAAGTGCACTTGAGCTTTGTTTATCCCTTTTTCTCGCAATACCCATGTTTGTATCTCATCTTCTCTGAATGGCAAAAACTGGGCATCACTGCTAAAGAAGGACCTTGACACACCTCCACCAAAAGCATTGGGCTGGCCTAACTTGGTTGTTAGTAGGAATCTTCTGAGCACCAAAACCCAAGAGTCCTTCCTTGGTAATGAGAAAAGATGCCAAGAGTTCACTTTAGCTTACATTTCCAACTAAAACTGAAAGCTATTGGACACCTTAGCCTAAGTCAACAGAAAATACTTTATCTGCTTGCTCTCATTACCTCAAAAATCTTCCTGGCGTGGTAGTCATCGACTTCAATGTTCACTTCTTTCAGGAAGTTCTTGAGCTCTTTCAAGCTCATTTTGTTGTCTTTGTTTTTATCAGCTTTCCGCAGGCAGGTATGAATCCAGCTGCAGGATGATGTAAAGGAAATCTTTCCAGGTCAGTGCCTAGCCCAAATATCACCCTTCTGCTGCCCATGGTGGGGGGGAAATCTGCTCTAAAGACTCTGAACCACCTCTCCAGCTGCTGTAAATCAGCGTGTTACCCCTGAACAGCTCACATCACCTCACCTCCTGTTCTGAAAGAGAAAAATGGTGCTTTGGCAGAGGCAAAATGCACTGTAACACAAGTGATCATGACCCGGGAGAAGCATTTCACCATCTGGCCAAGGCTGGATCAGCTCTCTTTACCCTGTAGGAGTTTCTGGGCACTGCCAGTAACAGTCTGATTTCTCTTTTATGACAGAAAGTGTATTCTGCTCCAGACTGAGAAAAGAGGATAGAGAATCTGGAGTAATTAGTATAAAAATAAGCTTTTGAATGTAACGTCAGTTAATTTGGACTTGGTCTCCCATGTTCTTTCAGTTTCTTGGGAAAATGAGGTTAGACAGTTGAGATACCTTGCAGTTTTAAACAACAAAAAACGCATGCTTTTTGCATCATGGAACTGACTCTCTAATTTGCTTTACTGTCAAATAAGAAAGGTCATCCAGAAAAAATCTCCTATTTTTCAACAGAAAAATTACAGAAGTAACAATTTCATCTCCGTGAATGTAACCTTCCATGCCTTGCATAGGAAGCACTGCGTGTTCTAAAACAACCTTTTGAAAATGCCCAACCTGGATGTTTAGCAGAGTAAGCCGCAGTATTAGCAGATATCAGCTGAGGCACACAGTACCACAACATTTTAACTGGGTTTTTCAAACTAACCCCCAAAAGGGCACTAACTGACCACTTTAGGGGCTGTAGACATAGCCCTGAACCAGAGCATTCACCACAGCTACCAACACATTCAAATATTTCCAAGCTATGGAGATATGTGTAAACTGTTTGTAAGAAGTGTTTGTCTCATGGAAAGTCGAAGTTTCTGTCTCCAACAATCTTGGCAGGTGCTAAGCAATGACCTCACACCACATCCGTCTCAGCCTGGTAATATTAATATTCCCCTTCTTTAGACACGGAAACCAAAATAAAGAGAGGATGCTTTCCTTTTATATCCCTTCCAGGCAGGCTGAGCAATGAAGGAGGGAAATTAGGGAGCCCACAAAGAGCATAGGCGCACAGTGGACCCTCTCACTACAAGGGCAAGCAGCAAAGAGGAAAAAAGGACACCACAGACAACTGGGACCTCAGCCTGTTGCTTCAGCAAACAGCAGTGTTCAGTCCCTAAAACACCCAAAATCCGCCCTTTCACTTTACACACCTATTTGGGCCTGGGTGGACTAGGGAAAAGCTGTTCCCATTTGCGTATGCATCCGGAGAGAGCCTGTTTTCTTCTTTTTAAAGGATCTGGCAGCTCCAGGGCTACCAACTTTCTATTAGAAACCAAAGAGGGATGACTGAAACCATCTGGCAGAGATCCCATGCTGGGAACAGAAATGCTGCAAAACTTCTGGTAAGTGCTTTGCAACCAGAAGGAAAGCTCATACATAAATCCCAGAATCGAAGCAAACAGTGCCACGCTACTCAAATGGAAAGCCGCCTGTATTTTCTGGTCTAAAGTCTTCCCTGCACGCACACCTGCAATATTTGATAAATAACCTATGTCAGCTTGTTGCAGGGTTGAATCTATGGCTTAATAAAACAGTACCGTATCTATAAAATATCACAAGTACTTATGTGGAGGTTTTATCTTTGTAGGAATATAGGACTGGAAAGGACACAAAAGACACCAAATTGAGTCCCTTGCTACTGCAGGCAACTCCATCCTCTCATACACTGAGCAAACTCCATCTGAAAGCAGCAAGGATTCTTTCAAAACTTGTTTTCAAAATCTTTCTCCTTCCTTATTTGCTTTGCAAGGTTTTGGAGGTTGGGAAACATGCACTGAAAGGCAATTCCCCAGTCATGGGGGACAGGCAGGGGACCCCACGCTTCTCCTCGACTACCGACCCTTCCCCTCCTGTGCTCACAGATGCAGAGAACACTTCTGAGGTTTAAGGAAGATCTGAGCAAGCCCACGCTGCCAAGCAAACCCAGTGAAGATGGACTAAATTTAAAATCCCGGTCTTTAATTAAACATCACCAAATTTCAAATGAGAAATCATGCTGTTCTGTAATTCCGGGTTAGGTTAAACGGCCTGAGACAATCCCAGATTGGAAGCCAGCACCGCACAGTAATTACTCTTCCAGAAATATGGCTTGCCTGCCCACCCTATTTAGCTTCAATTCTGCCTTCCAAAGACAGAGAGGTACTTTTCCACGCTGGAAATTTACAGTCTTCTTCCCTTGCAAATGTCATTGTTATTTTTCCCCCCTCAGCAATCCCGTTGCTTCTTAGTTTTTCAGCAATAAGGTCAATACAACATGCCCCAGGGACAACTTTCTGCAGCCCAGATTTTCCCCACGCACTGTGGGGTAGGGGAAGCCTTCACATTTAAAAGGAAAACAGCCAGGGTGCACCATTTCCAACAGCACCAAAGTGTCAGGATTTCAATTTGTTTAGCGACTGCTCCCTACCACCACAGACACACAACTGATAGCGCTGCTGAGGAATGACCTTACAGCCCAGAGCTTGAAAAAACATCCAAAAAGACGCTTATAGCACAGGAGATAAGCACAGCACCCCATGTGTATCAGAACAAATGGAGTCTGATTCCTTTAAATGAATAGCACTATTGGCTTATTTAACTTCAGAGAATCCACAGAAGAGAAAAACCTGATGAAAGCTCAGCGTTTATGTGCCATCTCCTCCATCCTCAGCGCGTTATTACCCAGCAGAGAACCCACATAGAGAGAAGCCTTGACTGAGGGCAAAGCTCCCCTGCTCAGGCTCAGCCTCCAGCTTTGCGATTCCCCCAGCTGAGATTTCGCATTTCCCCTCCTCTCCACAGGCGCTTTGATGCTGGATAAGGCACGAAGCACACACAGCCTTCTCTCACTGAGCGCACTATCTGGTTTCCTCTCTGATAGCTGGATGCCTATCTTTGCGAGGCTTAAAGGAACTTAGTATTTTATGACTGCTGCCGCTTTGCCAAATCAGGGTGAAATCAGCCCAACAGGTTCACATGTCACGGTCAGGGCCTCAGATGCAGAAGAACTGCAGAAAATCCATCAAAAACTACATGCAGATATTCTCTGTTTTTATACAAATGTGTGACCTGCGGTCTCAAAGCAACTTTTTCAGTGAAATGCAGCAGCGGGGAAAATTTCTTGTAAATTCAGCAGAGCCAGGATTTCACCCAATAACTTAACCCGCTCTTCATTTCACAACCAGTTCGCTCTCTCTTCCTCTACTTTTTCCTTTTTTTTTTTTTTGCTCTGTTACTTTTCCTTTCCGATATCTGCATTGTCACTAGAGAAAATCCAAATTCTTTCAGGGCAAAACCTCCTCCCATGCTGAGGCAAACAAGGAGTCATTTCGCTGATGTCAGTGGAGTTACCCCAGAGTAAATTTGGCAGTCAGAAAGGGAGAATCAGTTCCCTCGCCTTGTATTACTGAGAAACATGATAAACAGTGCCGGCTTTTCATGCCTTGCCAAGAAGTGCCTGTCCTGCAGTTTACTGCAGTGCAAGTGAAACAGACCCCTGAAGAATACAAAAAATAATGATTGTTTTAGCTGGAGCTCCCTGAAAGAGGCAATTCTTCGCTTAAGGAGCTCTGTGAAGCCTGAATCCACTCTTGCTTGCATCACTGTAAAACAAGGGGAAAAACACTGGAAACCAGGGAGTTTGCTTGGGTGCAAAATCAGTGTGAGGGAAAACTCAGTGCCCAATAGGAAAAAAAGGGAGTTAATCTGCTATCCCCACCCACAGAGAGAGACAAGTGCATCTTTGTGTGCACTTATAAGGCAAAGGATACTGCTGGAGTTTCTGTTTCTGGTTCATGGAGTTGCTGTGGGCTATGATTTTCGCAAGGCCGGAGATCCAGTGGTTGGCATCATCCTCTGAACTCGCAATGAGGTCCAGGGTTTTCCGCTGGTCTTTGAAAATGATGGAAAAGCAGCGATACTCTGGGACATCCTTGGCGTATTTTTCCATACCTTCTGTTTTATGGCCTGACCTCACATCCCGAATATCTTCAATGGAGACTGTGGAAAGAAAGCAGAGCCTGCTGTCAGCAGGGGTTCAGCCAGCCTTATCTCTGCTTGAAATGTGGGATATTAAGAATTACTCTTTCTCCTTTTCCTGCAATCTCTGGAGGATTCCCTTCCATTGGCCCCCCTCCCAAACTCTGGTACAAAAGAAAGTTTAAATCAAAAGGAGCAGAAAGAGCAAGATTTCTTTTTTAAATATCTTTCCCCATGTTCTGTATTTAACAAAAAAGCAGAATATGCACTTGATGCCATACTGTGATATCATGTTTATGAGACACAAATCATTGACAAGAGCTTGGTTCCAGTCTTTGGAGCAGCCCTGCTTTGACCTCTGCCCCTGTCTGAGAGTGGGGACAGAGGAGCTGTGTCTCCCTGTGAACATCCCCTCACAGGAAAATGAGAGATGACTTCAGTAAGGGGAGGGCAGGGACCAAAATCACCATTTTTAGCTTGCAAAAAAAAAAAAAAGATAAAATTTAAAATCCTGTATTTTCTCAGCCACACTAATGCAAATCAGGGAGGCAAAGACCAAAGCTTCAGAGCAGTTTGGAGTCACCCATACTTCATCCTCACCCCTCTCAAGGGTAGACTTGATCCTGTTCGCTTTAAGAAAACAAAACGCTGCTTTCAAGTCCATCCTTCCCTATTTCCCTCTTTGCCTCTTAGCCGGTGGAAATGAGCCCTGAAGTCACACCAAGTTTGCAAAATGTGATCGAGAAAGCGTGGTGCATACAATAAAATGCATTATTAAACAAATGTAAGTAACTGAGACCCCCTACATTGCCCCTGAGAGCGTGGAGGTGCCCTCAAACTGCGCTGAAATCAGGCGAGCACTCAGCAGCACCCACAGCCTCTTCTTGTCTTTGATGGGCCACTTAATGCACCCACAAAGGACTACGGGAAAGGGCAGAAACTGCTTAATCACAGTTGATGGCTGCTACTTAGCACCAAAGCACGCCAAGAAATAGATATAATCACAAGAATTTTTTAAAAAATGGCTTAACTCCTTGACTCAAATTGTAAATTACAGGTAAAAAATATTTCCTGTGTTACTGATGTGTGAAATCGATTTTACTTGTGTTCATCTTGAAGGAGTTTTGTTAAAAAGCGGTACATGAGTGAAAAATATCCCCACGGTTTAGCTGAATAGGAGAAACTTGCTTTTAAATATCCATTTTATCCACTCCTTCATTTAAATTGGTGCAATTTCACCACTCAAGTGTCCAGTTCATTCAAAGTCAGCACTGCAGAAAAACACAACTCAGCACCCACCCTGCACGTTTTTAGCATGACTGCCCTGGGATCATGCAAAATTCATCAGATGCTCGTTAGGGTTTGAAAATGCTCCTTTTTTTCCAGGGCAGCCACGATGATGCTCAGCAGCTGAGAAAGAAAGAAAAAGAAAACCACAAACCCACCAAAAAAACCCACCTAAAACTTAATTCTTCAAAAATCAGTGCCTTTCCAAAACCAGCACTTGCCATTTGCTTTAGATTCCCACCACATGTTAGGGTGGTCAAACATCTTCCCCAGCACTTTGCTGGTTTGGTTGCTATACAAGAACATACCGAGAGGGCCTTCCTGGAGCTGGCAAAGCTCCTCCCTGACAATTACAAGCAATTATCTTTGTGTGGTCTTTTATTATCGCTTCATAAAGGCCAAGAGTCGATCAGTCAGAGGGGAGGGGAGGAAAGGGTTGCGTTGGGATGGGCTGCTGTGGAATTACATTATGTGGCCAATTCACCATAGAGTGAAAGTTTATGGTTTTGAGTACTAAAACCAACCCTGAAAGAAAAGGGCTGCAATTCCCTTGCAGTTGGGCTGCTAATGGGGAGCCCTGCTGGTGATTTTGCCCATTAATTAGGACATTGGGCATGACAGTGATTGTGCCTTAGGTAGAACTACATCCTTAATGTAAAGGATGCTATCATGTTTGGATGGACTCAGTTCAGTTAAAAAATCTGAAGTTTAGACTTTTTATAGTCAGAAAAGCTTCTGGAACACAAATGTTCCATCCTATTTAGACAAAACCATTAGGGTAGGATAAATCATACACTTAATTCATGGCTACAGTGAACCATTGACCAGAAAGGGAGCCCAGGCTGAGCATCTCGGACTCAGACGTGTCCCACACAGATGGTCCATAAGCAGGTGGATTCCCTCCCACTCCCGGTCTCTTCTGGTGATGGCAGAGCAAGTGGAAGGATCCTCCTGTTGTTCCTCATCACCTGCCAACAGCTCACCACTGCTTGGCTCAGAAGAGTTATTGTCCCTTCAGAACGACTCGCTGGTCTGCTTGTGCAATCAACCCCGAAACTTTGGGTTGGCAAGGGCCTTGTGTTTCCAGGACTAGAAAATCTGATGTTAAATATTGGAAATTTAGAACGGATTCTTTGGAAACCGTAATCTGGCAAAGTGAAGCCACTGGAAAAGAGAGCTGTGTGGGAGGAAAAGACATTGAAAACCTGTGTGTGGAAGGGTTGCCTTGATCTCTCTGAGGATGATAGAGGGCACAGAGCTCCTCCATGCAGAAAAGGTACAAGGAAGGGTGAAGAACAGGATCAGTGTCACTGTAGTCACACAAGAGGCAAGGAGAGAAACTATCAATGCGGGAACTGTTTAAAAAACAGGGTAAGGGAGAACACTTTTTAAAGCTTTCCATAGCTTGGTTGTGTGCACTGCTTTCATCTATCAGTAAAAGAGCTTAAACCAAAGGAGTCAGCCCAAGCCATCTGCAAATGTTATCTGTTTTCTGGAAAATCTTAGCCCAGCATGAGTACATTATCAGCTGCTACTGGACACTGAGCGTACTGTATTAGCAGAACCAAATTAACTATGTGCTCAGCTGAGCTATCTGCAAGGAGAAATCAGAAATAACCGAGGAACAGAGGTGTTTCAGAGCAGACGAACACTTAGACAAACACCCATCCATCATGTTCCCCTGCAGCCTCCCTGTTCCTTCCCCATCACACCACAGCAGGCAGGTAACCACGAGCAGAAGGGAACCTGGAAAGTTTGCATCGACTTCTCCCGAGTGTTTACGTCTGTGGAAGAGATGGTTTGTGCAAAGCCCAAAACATGAAGCACAACAGAAAGAAGCTTGTGTCCCTCCTGGCCTCCAGACGTCCAGTCAAACAGGTCACAGCCCAGTCAGCCTTTCTGGCTGCTGCAGATGCCGCTCGGACAGGGCCAGAGCCAATGGCTCCCCACTCACATGGACACACAGCAGCATTCCTCAGAATCAGTGAAATGACTCTGAACTAGCCTCATGGAGATGCGAGGACTTTCTTTTTTCTTTCAATTTTTATCACTGGATACTGCCCTTGTGCTTCTCCCTTGCTAATTCTCAGCCCAATGCCCTTCTCCTGCCCTGTACCCACGGCATTAGCAGGCAGGTATGAGTCAAGCCTGCAGGAGGCCAGTTTGGACAGCCAAGATGTTTTCAAGCAACAGGCATGTATCTTTTGGGTGTATCTTTCAATCTGGATTTCTTTGTGGCTTCCAAGAAGCTTGCTGTTAGGACGAGTAAGAGCTCCCAAAGGGAAATGAAAGCTGTGATTCACACTGACATGCCATGTAACTGGACTTAGAGAGTCTGCAAGTACCCGAGTCCAACAGTAACCCACAAAACCTTGATAAGGGGGTGCAGAGCCTCACCTATGCCTCTGCCTGAACCACAAGCTCCTCCATGCCCCAGAAGTTGGATTCTCCCTTCATCTCCCTCCAGCAGGATCTAGGTTGGCCTGGCCATGCTCCATAGAGTGTCCTCAAACACACTCCAGTGCAGGGATTTCAGCTCAACAAACATGTGGAGAGGGGATGGACATTTGCGTGAGGACCATTCCTGCAGGAAGCAATAGGGAGAGGGACACAAATTCAATCTCACCACCACCCTACAAGCTGTAACCCCAGAGCTTTTAGGCTTCAGGAGTGCATCCTAGTCACAAGTATGCACCCTGAGTCATCAGGCAGCCAAAAATACAAGTGCTGAAGAGCCAGAAGGACAAGCCTGACAAGGTGCCTCATGATTAGAGCACTTGTCTGAGATGAGCCCTGGCCATTAGCCTCTCCATCTCTTCTCCCATCACTGCTCCTCAGAGGAAATGTCCAGACGGTACAGGAAGCATGGACAGTAAAACACTTTGGTAACCCTAAAGCATATAAGGAAAGGAGGAATGGGAGCAGAGAGAAGTCACTCTTTGCCTTTCTCCTGTTTGGCAGACAGCCCTTTGAGAGGTGATATTTTGTCTTACAGAAAACAGAGAGAACAAGAAACTGAGCCCACATCTCCTGAAAACCACTGAGCATGTGAAGGACAAGGACTAAAAGCTGCTTCTCCTTCCTTCTGCCTTTGCTGATAAAGAGGGAGAGGAACGTCAGTGTATAGGCACTTGGAGGCACTTCCAAAACAGCAGGCCTTGAGTTACTCATGAGGGGAGGGGGCAGTTTTTTCACTCTGGCGGAAATGCTCCTCAGACCCTTCCCTTTCCTCATCCTACCTTCCCGTCATTAACAAGTGATCTTTGCAACGTGGCATTCGGTCACGCTGGATTACTCCATCCCGCTCGAATTGTCTCAGTAAGTCACTTCTGTTTACTGTCAGGAAATGCAGATGAGAAATGCACCCAGCCGTTAATAGCTCGCACCATATTTGCCCAAAATACTGCACGTCTCAGAGAGCTCAGACCTTCCCCAGCTGCTCCCTGACCCCAACAGCCAGGGCGGCTGCAGCTAGACTACGTGAATTTCACAACACCCAGAGCACAGGGGTCAAACTTGGCACCGTGTGCTGCTTCCCTCTTTGGTTTCACCCCAGAAAAAGCAATTTGGTTGATTTCGGTTTCGCTGCACGTGGCCGATGCTAATGGCCAAACACAGTTTGGATCAGGACCTTTATAATCAGCAAGAGCTGGAGCAACGTCAGCTCCCTGGACCAGGATCACTGAAGGTTATCCATCACCCTCATCGCTGAGGGATGCTTTAACATCATCATAAAGTAAATCATGGAATGGTTTGGGTTGGAAGGGACCTTAAAGGTCATCCAGTCCAACTCCCTTGCCATGGGCAAGGACACCTCCCACCAGCCCAGGCTGCTCAAAGCCCCATCTTTATATCTACTGCCTATTACAGAGTTCTCTGGGAAGTGGTTTACAGTGAATAATTATGGCAACAGACATGAAGCTATCTTAGTGCCATTTGGAGGACAAACTTGTTTATGAACTATGGTGCATTCACATGAATGTCTAAAGAAAAATCTCATTAATATTTCAGATTGATTTCAGTATGGATAGACAGCAAAACTATAGCTTGCTTATGCAGGAGAAGCAAACTATAGTTTTGTTGTCTGATAAGACAATATATTATAAATTATTATAGATACTATCACTATATTATATATATTGTCTATGACTATGGTTATAATGATTCAAGGGTGGGTTTAGCATGAGCCTCACTGTGCTGTGCCTTCTTAGCCCTGAACGCATTTCCCTCTCGTGTCCTGGTGTGTGAATTACTGCAGGTCCCAGCTGCTGATTCCTCATCCGTTCTCTTCTCCTCTGCCCTCCACTGATGTGCTCAGCAGTTGTTTTAACTTGAGATCTGCCTGCCCTCATTGCTGGAGCGTGTCACCAGCTGACAGCCACCGATATAATGTAAATTTACAGGTTGTTTGGAAATATCTTTTAAGGTAAGATCTTTACCCAACCTTTCTGTCTACCCATCACAGCTTGGGGCGTTGATGTAAATAGAGTGATCACCATTTACATTCCTTCCACACATCACAATCAGGGCCCTGCAAACTATTTCTGCAACCAGAAAATCCTCCTGCCGCTACAGTGCCGCTAAATTTGGATCTAAGGCTCTCAACACTTCTGTCTTTGCATTGAACATATGCTATGGAGAATAAGGTCAATATTTGTCAGCACGTTGCTGGTGATGAAAACTGTCCCAGCAACGCGTGCGGTGGCCTGATTCACAATTAAATCGAAAAAACCGGGCAGCTCCGCATTTGAAATGACTTGGTTTATGGGCTGAGTGGTTTTGATAAAAACTAATGAGACCCACAGACGGTTTTGTTTTCACAGCTGACGGCCGCCTTGCATAACACACTCACATCAGCAAATATTTTTTCCAGGAATAAATACACGTCTGACTGTGAGGCAATGATTCCTAAAGAAACTGCCTAACCAGCTCCAGAAGGAAGGTGTCGGTGCAGTCAGCTGCCTGCTGTGTGTGTGCAGCATGCCAAGAGTTTCTGTTGACTTTAAGCACTTATCAGGTACAATTAGACGTTTTCACTTCTTGAAAGCAAGCACAGAGCAATATCACGGCCCTTCTGTTCTGCAAGCAAGTTGAGGGCATTAATTCAATGGAGACTTTCATTCATTCTTCCACAAAAATGGTATGGATTGTTCATCGCGTGGCATTTTAAGGGCATTCCTACTCAAAAAATGAAGGAAAACATTTTCTGCTGAAGACTGGTAGTAGGCTATAAACATAAAGCTCTTGTACTATGTTTAAACCATGCAAAAATATCCTATAAAGAAAGTCTGTGCCTTTTTAATAGAGAGTATAATTAATCATTAGATCAAAATATCAATTTCATTACCTTAAATAATAATACAACCATCACTTGCAACACTCAGTTGTGCAACTGAATTTAGCTCACCTCTGTAAATCGCTCCCAAAATTGCTTCTTTTAACCAAAATACAGAAAAAACCCTAACAATACTCATTTTTAAGCAAACCTTTTGGCCAGAAATATAAATCCTTCAGCCAAAACTCCTAGTCTTCCTTCTTGATGACACAGTTCATGACTCAGTGACGCACCCCCAGTGAGTCACCCCTGGTGCAGTGTGCGAAGCTCCCTCATGGCTGCCATGGGAAACGTCATCTCCCTGAGCCTCCAACAGAGAAAGGTCCAGGGCTCACCTGCAGCACCCCTAAATCTACACCTAAATGACTTCTGGCTTCGAATACTCTGTGTCTCCACTAAACGCTCAAAAGGATGTTTCTCTGGAAAGTTTTCAACCATCCCTGCAAATCCCCACATTCACAGAGTTTTTAAAGGGATTGAGTCTGGCTTAAGTGAGCTCACGATAGGGATTTCAGCTGCTTTAAGGAAAGACTTTCAAAAGTCGATTCACTGAAGGCAGCACATGCCTTTTTGCTCTTTTTTTCACGTAGATGAGACCTGATATTTGACCGCAGCTAAACAAGACAGTGCTACAGACAGGCTGCTGCTCTTTGAACACAAACCTCTCAATGGGGTTTTTCTGCCTGGCCCCATGGAGAAAGCTGTCCCATGTGTAAAAGCCTCACAGACCGAAGAAGCATCCTCCCTGACCATGGCTCTACACAACATTTAAGGTACCAGAGAGCAGTAGTGTGTCTATGGGGCCAGCGTGCAGCTCAGACACAGGATATAGCAGGCTATGGTGAAAAATGGATTTTTAAAGGTGTTTTTGGGCAGCGTTTTGTGCCCAGCACTCCTGTGTTTCTGCAGGAGCCGACCAGAGAGTTAGCACAGGGCATGACATCTTTGTTGAAAAACTGACCACTTAAGATGCTTCAAGGGCTTTTGGGAAAAAAAACCCTGTTCCCATGAACCTAAATGGAACTGACTGAAAAGTTATGGATTATGGATAATGATGAAAAGATGGATTATGTTCTACCTGTGTAGAAACCGTATTTGAATAGCAGCCCATTCCCCAAAAAGCCCTGTGGGTAATACAGCTATCAAGACAGCATACCATCAAAATTTCCAGTTGTTTAAAATAAAGACAACAGCAGAAAGTACTGATTGTACCCCACGTATCCGATCCAGGCAGCATCTGTGCCTGTGACAGCCCTGATATGCCAGGATTTTTAACTTCAAGCATCTGAGATTCTTCTGTCTAACCTTAGCAGTCTCCAGTTTTATCTCCTAGACACCACCACACAATGGTTTACAAATAGCTTTTGTGCTTGATTATAAGATCGGTAACAGAAATAACAGGAAACTGTCCAAACAGAAACATAACCCTTACCCTACCCAGACTTTGCTCCTCTGAGGTGCCTCCATCTGGATGCTTTCAGCAATGCTGCAGATAAGATTAGACTTGCTGCTAAAACCTCCCAGTTTCCATTCTGCTCATTCTTCTTCCTTCCTAAAAAAGGCAGCTTATCGGCAGTTTTAGGAAGGCTTTGTACTGGACAGCAAAGTTACTGTCTGCTAACAAGGAAGGGTGGCCCTCTGGAGAGACTCACCTTGAAGTCCCTGATTTTGATTATCAAACCTTGACCCTGCACTCTTCTCCTGATTTTGACCACCTACACACACGAGATCAAAAGAGAAAGCAGCCATAGTGATAGATAGAGCCCGCCAGAGAAAACAACACTAACCAGGGATAATCCTTTCTATACCTGAACCCAAAGCAGCCTTGTGAAGTTAAAAACTCAAGAAAGAAACTCAGAACCAGCAATCACTCTGAAAACTTGGGGATGGAAGGTATCAAAGGACCAACAGAGGAGAAAGGCATGGGAAAACAGATGTCCTTGGAGCTATGGTTTGGGACTGAGGTGTCAGTCCAGTACTCATCTCTCTTGTTGACTTCCAGATTCAGGTGCATAGAATCACAGCATGGTTTGGGTTGGAAGGGACCTTACAGCTCCCCCAGTGCAACCCCTGCCATGGGCAGGGACACCTCCACCAGCCCAGGCTGCTCCAAGCCCCATCCAACCAGGCCTTGAGCACTGCCAGGGAGGGGGCATCCACAGCTTCCCTGGGCAACCTGGCCCAGTGTCTCACCACCCTCACAGTCAAGAATTTCCTCCTAATACCTAATCTAAATCTCTCCTCTTCCAGTTTAAAACCATTCCCCCTCGTTCTATCGCACCCACAGCACCTGTTGAAAGCAGCCCTCAGGTAGCTCTCCAAAAAGCTTTTGCCACAGCTGCTGGCACAGCTTCACACCCTCCCAGGACCGTGTGGGACACAGCCTGCTATGGCACTCTTGGTAGGTCAACTTGGCACCAAGCATGCCAGGCGTCCAGGTGCAAATCAGCCCAGTTGAAGCCCTGCCAGAGCTTGCTTTTTCAGAGAAGCAAGAACAAGCTGTTTCCACTGCCTTTCCTCCCTTCCGGCTATCCCAACAACCAAAAGTGTCTTTTTCTGGGGAAAGTCGTGCATGGATTGAGGTGTTATGGACCACACGTGTGGGTGTGAGTCAGCAGGCAATACTACTCCATCTTCACGTTGCACTGAGAGCACTCCCAGGACACAGCAAGTTCCCCTTCCTGCACTGGCACTGCCTCTGTCCTCAGCAGTGAGGCAACATTTGGTTGTGCCCAGTTTGCAAAATGTATTTCAAGTGCTGTAAATCCACACCCACACAGACACACTCCCAACTGCACCCAACACCCACCTCAAGGGATCTGATCCCACTGCAGGGCTCTTACTGCAGTACATAAGAAAGTTACAGCTGTGCCAGGTCTCCATGCTCCTGCCTCAGTGATGGAGGCAATGGGTTCAACCAGTGCTTCTCCAAGCAGATCTCAAGATCCCTGGAGCCACAGCACAAGGACCCCCCCTCCCATTTACTTCAGAGGTCCACGTGGAGTCAGGACTGTTACTGGAGTTGCTCTCAGCCCCCATAATTTGGAAACTGCTGGCACAGAGAACAGGAAAGCAAGCTCTAAAAGTCAATCTTCTCAACTCACGCCCTTGTTTGTTTTATAACAAGACATTATCTGGGACTTGGCTTTCATATGGGACAGAGCTCAACTGAGCAGGCATTCCTACGGAGCAAACATTTAGGAAGGCCTCTACATTTGTTGTTGTTATCATGGTACCTGTACCTATACCTACACCATGTTGTGATTGCACTGGTACCTAAACAGTCCAGCTGAGCTCAGGACCCTGCCATGCAAGCACACAGTAAGGGGCAGCCTTTAATCCAAAGCCTTTTATAGCTAAATAGAAGAGGAGAAAGGAAATGTGTGGGGAAGAATGCACAGAGGTTAAATGAGCTGTCCAAGATCACCTGTGGCCATCAGGGTTATAAACCAAACATATTTTGCCCTGCTACTTTATTCCTCCTACTGAAAACCTTATCACTGCTTGTGGGAGTTGGGGGGTAATTTAGAAGAACCACCCTTCATTTAGTTAATTGTGACTGCTACCAAAAAAATTGTCTAATAACACAGGCAGTGTGTCCTACATTTGAACGTGCCATAAAATATATTACACATTATTCATTTACTTCCTGGCTTTAAAAGACTGTGATGATTAGTGACAGAGAAATATGTCAGAAAAATACCAAATGAGAATTATAAAAACAGATATAAACAGATATAAACAGGTACACACTCTGCTTGATCCCATTTTGACTGCACGATTGGGCTTCTGTTCCCAATGAGGGCCCCAAGCTGGGCGATGCTGGCACAGAATGGTATTCCCTGAGCCCACACAATGGTCAATGCCACATCTGGACTTTTTACAATGAGCAGATTATGAGTTTCCCAGGATGGGAACAGACTTTCTCACTCAGAGAGGTCTCCTGCCAGCCTTTGGACCTCCAAATCTCTGTGGTTCCTTTGTGAAGAGCTGGAGGCAGAAAAGAGGTGTCCTGGCAGAGCTCGGACCAACAGCCCAAGCCACTATCCCACACCATGGATGCTCAGGCCATGTCTCACACCGAGCATTAGGGCTCGGGCACCTGAGTAACCTGAACTCTTGCTTTGGAGAGCAAACAAGCCAGACAGGGCTGCTGAGCCCAGCACAGCCCACCCCACAGCAATTTTAAGCAGTAGCTCATGAGCCTGGGAAATGTGGCTACTCCTGACACGGCAGATTCCTCCCAGTTGTCTCCAGAGCTGACCACATCCCTCAGTTTGTGTGTTACAGGTGGTCTGAAGGATTTGGGCTCATTGCCCTAAGCCCCACCTCCACACCGCAAGCACGACAGTACCAGTTCACTCCAAGCACCTCTGCCCACAGCATCCCATGCCTGTGATGAAGCAAACTTTACTTACAGATCTGTGACTCTGCAGACCTCAGCATCTTCTTCGATTCCTGCCATATGGTTTTGCAGTCCTCTTGGAGCTTATAAAACCGCTCCTTTCTCCAAGAGCCTGACTTCACTTTGAGCAGCTGGCTGCCCTTCAGGAGGAACTTCAGATCCTTGTCATCTTTCAGGCCTGCAGAGAAACAGTAATGTTGTAAGAGTCAACTCAAGAAATGATGCTCATAGAGTCTAATGACCAACACAGGCAGATCACTGCAGTGCAGACAGATCTGGGGAGGACTGCAGAGCAGAGACACTGAAATGTGTCCATCCATGTCCCTGCTCACTGCAGGAGTTGGACTGGATGACCTTTAAATGTCCTTTCCAACCCAATATATTCTGTGATTCTGTGATTCTATGACTCTATGAAATCTCAATTTATGCTTACAAAAGAGACTAGAGCCTTGTAGATTTCTTAGATTGACTTCAAAGACTTTTGTACTACAATTCTCAGGTGGTTTACAAACATAAACTATCTTCTTCCCAGCAATGGCTAATGTTAGGATGCAAAACCAACAGCAAAACCAACAACACAGCAGTAAAAGCAGAGGAAAGAAAGTTGTGTAAGTTGTAATTGGAGTACTGTCAGGAACTTAGAAGAGATTTCAAATCTATTCTGCGAAAAATTTCCTTTGTGGAAACAGGAATACACAAAGATATCGCTCTTCCTTCCTGGAAGGCAGTGCCCTCCTATTCCCATGGGAATTTTGAAGATCAGTGTCATGAAGCTTAGGACATAGACAGATAAGTTCGGCGACAGGCAGCATCACATCAATAAGGTAGCAGTAAGGTAGCAACCTTGCTTTCCTCATTGCCCAGCTCGTATCTGAGACGACCTTTATCTCTCACCCTACTAGGCCACCACAATGCCAAGTAGTAATAACTAGACCTTCTGGTTCCACAGACTTCTCATTTCACATCTTAAGCTAAATTCAGGAAGGCACTTAGACATCTAGAGAGGCAACAGGCATCTACTGAGTCTTTGAAAACACAGATTTGGCACTCTACGTGGTTTCGAATGTCTCAGCAGTATGCGACTTCCCCATACCTAAACACCTTGGAGAATCTGTCCCTCAAACCAAGCATTAATTACAGATCTGAAGTGTGTGGGCTGGGGAGGATGAGAGCATGAAACATGAGAAACATCTTGGGCTTTCTGTAATAGGCACCTTGCATCTCTCTGACACTGCATGAAAGGCTGGTTCAAAACTGGTGAAACAGCATTTAACTCTGTGGTACTGACCAAGCACATCCCAACTCGATGGGATTTTTTGCTAACCTTGTCTTGACGATGCAGATAACCACCGGGCCACTCGCAGCCACCTGACACTCACATCACGGGAACTTTCCTGGTGCTACATAGGCATAACATGGGGTGTCACAAAGCAGAAACCCAAGTTAATTGATTTATGCAATAACATTTCTATTGCAGTGTGGAATTCCCCTGTGACATTGAGTTTGTTCCTCACTGGAAGACACAGCTGCCTTGAACTGTTGTTTTTCAAACAGGGCAAGGCAATAAACTACCAAGCATCACTTCAGGACTGCTTGAAAACCAAAACTCAGAGTGAGATTCAAGCAGCCAAAATCTCAGACTCCTGACAATTCCTACAGGAAACTGAAGTGCCAGGTGCTGCAGGCCACCAAGGCGGGCCATGGTGGCAGCACCAAAAAGCTGCACTACATCTTTATAGTTAGGAGAGAGCATTTTAGGTTGCCAAAAAAAGCCTCAGATCACTGTCAGAGACAAATATTAGGGGTGTCCAGTGTCCCCTCAGTGAGCCATTCACACCACTTCACTGGTTTTGCAGATGCCAAGGATCATGCCTGGAGCTGAGCCTGACTGAGGCAATCAGAGCTGAAAGCAGCCCAGTGGGAGCTGGAGATGCCGAAAAAGTGGCCATGGTCTCTCTTTTTCCTCTACATTCAATCAGTTATCTCATTCATTAAGTGTCTTCCCATGCTACAGCATCCCCTGGGCCTCTCAGCTCATGTCTGGTCCAGAGGTTCCCGAGAGGAGAATTTGAATGTTTCCTCCTCTGGAAACCTCAGAAAGAAACTCATGGAGATAAGAAAGAAATCCATCTCCTACAAAGGACGAAAGGGTGAGGGATTGACCCCAGGTATGGGATCTGAGAGACCCGCATGGGTTTTCTGAGGTTGAAGCATACAGACCATCTAGAGGGAGAACTGACACCACAGCAGCTTCACAGGTCCTTGGTCTCCTGAGTGAGGCATCATTATGGGCCTAGGAGGGGGACACACCATCCTCGGGTGACATGAGGAGGAAAGCAGGAAAATCATCATTTCGTTTGGGTGCCTATGTGCATAAGCGTGTAATGAGAAATGCCCATTAACACATTAGTGTCACGCTACCTCGACAAAGAGCTGCACCAGTGTAATACAGGAAAATCTGGATGGGCACAGGCGGTGGTCAAAGGCAGATTCCTCTCCTCCAGCCTTGATCCACACGTCAGACACAAGCTGGAGCTCAGAACCCTTCATCCTGCTCACCAGCACAGCTAGTGTGGGTCAAAACTCCCCTTTCTCTCCAGAGGATCCAACTATGGGTTGGAAGGAGGCCTCCTGCTCATCCTGGGCCACTGCACCTGAGGAGCAGGCCCAGTTAAACAACTCAGCATAGGAGGCCACTGCACATTGCAAGAGCAGGAGGGAAAGATTAAGAGGGATGGTGCATGGTGACAGCATGGCAAAGATCAAGGATGGCAAGAGAGTGAGACGGGGGGCAGCGAAAGGAGCCAGGGAGGGGATGGGGACAAGCTTGCCTTTGGAAGACAGCAGATATGGCCAGGAAAGGGTGAGAGGGCTCATCATGGGTATCTAACTGCTCTGCCATTCCTTTCATGCGTGAGGCCTTTCAGACAGAGAACAGCCACCCAGAGCTGAAATTGGGTAGTGACCCCAGGTACTGATTGAACCACCAAAGTTGGGCCTGGAGGAAGGAGGGGCATCCCTTGAGCAGGGAGGCACAGCCTGTTTCAGGCCTAGCTCTGTGTCTGTTCAATCTCAGCTAAACTGGCCAAGAAGGAGGGCCAGCGTTTTGTGCTCTGCCTCCTATGACCAGTCCAAGCACTGCCACAGAATCTTTAGATGGCCTTGGGTGAGTCACTTAGCATCTCTATTGCCATCTATATGCTATCTACCAGCATTTTATTAGGCCAGAGATGGAGCAGAAGACGCTCTGATTTGCTGATACAGGAACCATGGACATAACCCTGATATGCCAGTGGGACATTACTCTCAGTTAGTCATTTGAACTGCTTTCCAGAAATAAAAACACCTTTCCCCAGCAGAAATCTCACTTTAGGTTTTATGCCTGAGCCAGCTCCTGAGGATTTCTGCCTAACAATCCTGTGGAGCTGAGGAGGTTTGTGGTCCAGAGCTCCATCTGACAGCAATGGAAACCTGTGTGGAAGAAACCAGAGTCGTCATACACAGACGTCATTTAAAAACTAAAAAACACTGTGCAGCAGGACAAGGATATTGGTTTCCAACTACACAACAACACTGGGCATGAGAAGCACAACCACCACACCGAAATAGATGGACAGATCCTGCCTGAAACATGTGGCAGGGCTGTGTCTGGCTTCGCATCCTCTGTGAAATACCAAGTACATCCTCGTCATGCAAAATTGCAGAGTGAATTTGAAGGGTCAGGCTCCCCCTCCTTCCTATCAATCACACACTTTCTAAACAGAATGTATTTAGTGTGCAGCAGGGTTCAGAGTGAAAATCATGTTTGGCAAGGGTAGGAGCGCCTCAAGCACACACAGCACTGCAATAACCACCAAGTTAATATACTGCACTGTAAAGCTTTAGAAACTAAGACATCAAAAATGTTAACCTTTGTATTATCCATCTCAGGTTTACAGCAAGTAGAAAACAATAAAACAATAGCTGCCACGGTAGAAGCCAGGTTTTGAGATCAGTAAGGTGATAGTTAGGATGATATCTACAGAAGGCAGTGATAATCCATATTTCTGCACTGCTCACTCGCAAATCTGCTGATCTGATATAACGACGTTAATTACAGCTGCTATAAAACAAGCCTCCTCCTGCCTGCTCTCCCTCTCCCACCTGGTTTAAGATCAGACATAGCTCAGGGTTGCCGGTTTAAAAGGGCAGAAAGCCTTTCTGATAAAATCCAAAGGACTCGGGTGAGTAAATAGTGATTTTCCATTTCCACCTGCCCTCTGCAGCCATGGAAATCAAGGGACTCGCATCCACTTGGGCTGGCTCTCCTGAAAGCAGGAACCAGCAATGTGTTCATAGCCACACACCAAAGTTACGAAACTCCCTGGGTTTCCTGTTTCTTTTCATCTGGTGAATGTAGACCTCCGAGTGGTTCCTCGGGCTCTTATAGCAGCTGGCAACACAGCACTGAGAAGTCCTAAAACCAGGCAGTAAAAGGGCACTGCCTTCCCCAACACCCTCCACCAGCCGCAGTTCAGAAAGCCCAGCGAGAGATTTGGAAACCACCCCTTTGCCAAAGAGGTCCTGCTTTCTTTGATGCCTCAAACGAAGCAGTTTACACATCTGGCGGGCAGTTACAGGCAAAAGAAAGGAAAAGAAACCTTGGGAGTTTAAAAATAACCTTGGAGTTGCCTTTAGGGTGGAGCCCTGCCTCTGCGCAGGGAAAGGAGGCAGAAACGAAGCAGCTGCCAGCCTGTGGAAGTGTCGAGGGTCTGGCCAACTCGTCCCTTACCCAGCCTGATGCCATTCAACGCGGCCACTCGACGGCTCTGCTCCAGGAGGATGTTTTCCTCGGACACGGTGCGCTTGGGCCGCCTTGGGATGCAGTGCATGATCCAACGCGGGGTTCGGGAAGAGGCGTCGGGAAGGACGGGGGGCCACGCCACCCCTGAGGGGGTCCCAGCTCATCCAGGAGCCGCCGGCGTCCGCGGTGCCCAACGGGGCTCCAAGGAGGGAGCGCAGGCTGCGGGAGAGCGCAGGCAGAGGAAGGCAGGGGAGGGCAGAGTCCAGCTGGGGGTGGGACCGTGGGAAGTCTCTCCTCCCGCTTTGCTCACCAGCTTCACACACGCTGGATGCGAAATTACACCGAGGAGTTTATCCGGCAGCTGCCCAGGTAGAAGGAACAAGTTTTCCTACGGTCAGATGCCAGTGGGTTTTTTAATGCATCATTTCCAGGGCCTGGAGGAGTCCCAGATGTTGTCTGTGGCTCCTAATCAGTGCCTAGGGCTTGTCAGCTCTGCCTGCCCGCAAACGCCTGGATCAGGCACAGCTTGGCTCCACCCTTTCTCCTCTGTGCAGGGCTGCTCCGTGCTCTTCCCGCTGACACGCACTGAAGAGGAAGCTGAAAACACCTTTTAGCCAGGGCAGACGTAGCCCAAAAAGCTGCCCGGAAACTGTGTTTTAATGCTCTTCTTTTTCCACCTAGAGAAGAGCATTTTCCTAAGACTCCGGAGAGCGTCTTCTCTGCCACTGATTTCCTGTATGACTTGGGTGAGTCACTTACCCTGCATTTCTGCATAGCTCTGGGTTGATTCTTGTAATACAAATTTATCCTGCAACCTGGTACAGAAATAAGCCCCCGTCACTGTTTTAACGAGTCACTGATTACACAGAATTGGAGAATAATTGAGGTTGGAATGGACTTCTGGAGATCTCCAGTTCAACCACCCCACTCAGAGCAGGGTCGCCTTCAAAGGTAAATCATGTTGCTCACAGCCTTGTGCAGGTGAATTTTATGTATCTCCAAGGATGGAGAGTCCACAACCAATCTAGATCCCTATTCAAGACTTCAGATGTTCTTAGTGAATAATTTGTTTATGACCAGTATAAATTTCCTTTGCTGAAACTCATGACCATTGCCTCTTGTCCTGGCAATGGCTGGGACTAAAATCCATCTCTTCCCTAGCCATGACCCCTTCTGCAGTGAAATACAGCAGCTATACTTATAAGCTCCATCGTTATTATTATCACCATCCTAGGTAAGCTCACAGACCTTGTTATGAACTAGATTTGTTTGTCATTGCCTTTGCTAGCTGTTGCCTGCCAGACAAGCCAAGGACGAAGATACTGGAGGGAGATGGAGTCAAGTCGGGGTGAATGTCCCTTACTGCAGAACCAGCATATGCCCAAAAAACCTGACAGCGAACCACACATCACCATTTCTGCTGGAGACCTAATCAAAGGCTTTCCATCACCAGCCCCTCATCATATTCAACACAGGTTTTAGAAACATATCCTCTATTTCTGGTGTCTGGCGACCCAGCCATCTTCCCCTTCATCCTCTGCATTTTGAAGGAAGCCCTACCAACATTCACGGATGAGCACAGAGGACTGGGTTATTTGACCAGCACAAGGAGAGGATCGGAGTCATTAATCACTGCCGTATGCCGCATGTAAGAAACTCTCTGGGGACAAGGCAAAGCCATTGCATGGTGTTGAACAGCAGTACAACCAATAACGCCTTATTTACACAGAGCAAGTACAAATCACAGCCAGTGAAGGAGAATAAAGGCATTTTCTGGATGGGACATCGCTGAACATTAAACCAGGCAGTCAGACGGTGTTTGATGAAACACCCCCAGACTTTTCTGAGCCCCCTGCACATACAGGGTCTGGATGTCGGAGCTGTAATCTCTGTAGTGCTCCCCTGGGAGCTGGGAGCTTTGCTTTTGCCCTGTCTAGATGGGCACCATGATGTAATGATTATTTATTAGCTGGCAGTCTCTGAGCACTTCCCGTATTTCACGTTGTACAGGAAAGTATTGATCTAATTAAAGGAATGGGGAAGAGAGAGGTCTCCTGTACTTGTCTTAGCAAAACCATTTGCTTCTCTGCACCAGCTCTCCTGTCCAGCAGCAGGCAGAGTCCCATAGGGATCGATTTGAGAGCACATAGAGCCCCTCTGCTTCATTTTTCTCATTAATTCCTAATGAGCAGTACCAGTAACAGCACTGCTCAGCGCTTTCCAGGTCCTCAGAGAGCATTTTACTGCACTTACCCCTGAAGCTTGCACACACACAAAGCACAGGGTCAGCATTCACCAAGTTTAGACATTTCTCCGGAACAGCAATGTGCAAGTTTTGCTGTTGCGAGGGCTTCAGAGATGTAAGGCAGTTAAAATCAGTTTGTTTTTTAAAATGAAAATGAGATCATTGGACCAGAAATGCCTTGCTTTGGGAAACAACAGCTCTGGATGTATTGTGGTCTTGAGGTCATTCACAGACAATGTCACGTCTCGCAGACGAAGCCTGATGGCTGAGTGACACCGTGGGTTACGTGGCATCGCTTAT
>NW_010206372.1:63715-74367 GCF_000695765.1 Mesitornis unicolor | reverse complement strand
ATCGATTATTGAGGTTACACGACGCTGTGTCACTCTCTGGCGCTGGAGGAAGCAACTCCTGCAAATGGTTTAGGGACAAATTCTCCAACCCTTATTCACTGCAGGTAACACCTGACTGGGTCCAAAGCCTGCAAACACTCAAACGTGCAATTTTACCCCTGTGACCAACCCCACTGAAATAAATGGCACCAGCCACATGAGTGACGTTATTCATGTCCCTGTGCCCAGGATCGGGGCTGTGCTAATCATCCCATCAATTCCAGCTGGATTACTCATGGAGCAAATTGAAATCAATGTGAATGAGGATGTCAGAATGTGGGCTCAAAGTTAGCAAAGGGCTTTAATGTCCAGGAAACAGGGACTTGAGATAGAAAGGCTGTAGAGTCTGGTAGGAAATGGGCTATGTGAGAAAACTCTTAATGCACAGGCTGCTCTTCAGACAAATTTTGAAAATGAATTAATCTCCATCACATCTGTGTACAAATGAGCTAAGGAAGAGCTATTACCACTTCACAGAGGAAGAAGTGGGTTGGTTTTGAGCTTTTTGGGGCTGGGCCTGTTCTCCCATCACCGCCACATTTGGGCAACACCAAAAGTGGTGTAACCCTAATAGTCCTGGTAGTGTCTTTACACCACACTGGCACAAATGACATGACAGAAGCCAGCTGCTGATTTGCCCAGACTTCAGATAATGTAGGACTGGAATGAAAATATCCATGCGGTGATGACCTCATCACTTCCCCATTGCACCATGCACACGGTGTAAATTACTCTATTATTACTGGTAATGCCTATGGCAGTTACCTAACAAATAACAGATGTCATTTTAAGGTGAGATTTTTCCACTAACGAGGCCAAACGTTGTGCCTTGCTTTGTATTTGTTACTAAGAAGAAAAAAGAAGGTCTATTTCACATTCTTCTTTAAAGAAACACTGTCGTTTCATCTTCCCTCTCAGGCTTCCTCACAGTGAAATTCAGTAGAATTATTTTAATGAGAGTAATAGCACAATCAGAGTGTCACTGCTCATTAATGAACCACAACATCTGCCCCTACGTACTCCTGGTCCTCACCAAGTGTAGACCATTCAGGTCAGGTGAACTCAGAACTAATGAGGGTTTGGAGAAGCTGTAATTCAGCTGGTCTGTAGTAACACGACCACCTTCCATCACTTGTTAGGCTGACGGAGCGCTCAGAAACTGAAATTCCTGATGGTAAATCAAGTGGTGAGGGTTTAGTTGGTTTCTCCAGGGCTTTTGCAAATCCCTGATGTTATCTGTGAAGAGCCTCTGCAGAGGACTCTTCTGTCATCTGCCACCACCCCGTGGTTATATCCAACATGGTTTTGATGTCAGCTCTTCAGCAGCCCTGTGCCTGGGACCAGTGTGGTCCCAGCAATGGCAAGTTGTCTCCCAGCTGAGACCTGCCTGGAGAAGGGAACAAGAAGGCTCCTTCCACATCTGCAGGGTCCCACCTGCCTTGCCTTTCCCTTGGAGTCCATTCTTCACTTCATTCATGCCCCCTCACATCCCACCCAGAGAAACCTCACTCTCCTCCTTCCTTCCTTCCTTGCTCCAGGCCACCACTCAGTGCTCTCAGCTTTATTCACCCCAGTCACACCTCACACCCTCAGAGGACCAGGACTTGCTGCTGGCACAGCAGAGCTTGAGAACCACCAGCTGCTCACCACCAAAATAATGCCAATGGCTCCTCTACACCAGCACTCCCCTTCTTGCTCCCTCCGGGGGAGTGAGGACCAGGGAGTGGGTACTGAGACCATAAGCACTGGTGCATCTCTGGCCAAAGATGCTGCTGCTTGTTGACAGTGGGTGCACCTCTGGTGCATGTGGTATGTACCAAGTTCCACCTTGTGGTGACACTGAGAATGGGCTTCTCCACAGCATCAGCAAACAAACCTCCTTCTCTTCCTTTCAATGGTTTTTCTTGCCCACTATATTTGCCTGCCAGGGTGCTTGAGAGGTCCTGGGTAGCTGAGGCAGGGTGACCTTAAGGTTTCATATAGGAGGAGTTGTCCCAATTCTGTGGTTGTCTTCAAATCACTGCGTAAGCCCTTCACCCCCTGGCATGCTGGCAAGAAGCTGTATGACAGACACATTTCTGGTCATTGAGATCAGTGCTGTCACTCGCCCAGTATTTCTCTGCCCTACTTTCTCTCTGTGTCCTTTGGCTGTCATACCTTGTCTGCAAGATCTCTGGGGAGGAGAACGGTCCCTTCTCCAGCTCTGCTCTGATCAGTCCACGCAGCCCAGCCATCTTTCCCAAAAAACAGCCCAGCTATATCCAGACTGCCTACTGGGAAGGACTGGGAAGGCCCATGCCATCACCCAGACCATGCTTTGTGCGAGCTTTCCATGGATCACAACTGGAGAATGTGCTGGCAGTTAAATGGTGCAGAGCCCTGGCCCTGGTTTGTAAAGACGATGCCAGGCTGCCTGCTCAGACATTTCACAGACAGTTCAAATGGTGACCTTTATTTGGGAAAATCTTATAAATCTGCCAGTCTGGGTCACTCAAAGGGAGCTTGGATCTGTGCATGGCATTGGCTGTAACTCATCAAAAGCTACTGCCCAGCATTTTTTATGAAATCCAGGTAAAACACTTTTAACTAAAGTTCGTTGCATTGGAGAACTCAAAACCAGACTGAAGGTTTGGTTCAGTCCTTCCATGGATGGTTTTGATGGTCCCTCCATTAAAATGCACATAGATGTTTGGCTGCAGAGTAAAAGGCACTGAAACAAACACTGGCTTGCAGTAAATTACAGCTTTTTCAGTAGTTCATGAGAAAAGAGTGGGAAGAAAGTAACTGAAAATAAGGACATCAACTTGATGGATAGGACCAGCACCAACAGCCAGGAACACTCATGCACCTTGGTTGCCTAACTTCTAAATCATGTTTCCAGGCCTGTGCTGATGAAGATATCCTCTTCATAAAATCAGAGTCAATTGTAGGTGGGTCCTAGATACGTTTTTTTAAGGCCACTTAACAGCTTTTCTCAACATTTTCTTCAGGAGCTGAAAGTTCTTCCACAGATGAAATGAAGGCCACTCATACCATTCTGTAGCAGGGCAAAATTTGTGCAATAATTAAATTGCACAATTGAATTATGCAAAACTAGGGCAAAAAAAATCCCTTTCCTACCCCCAAGTGATTTATCTGGAATTGCAGCACTCGGTAGCTTCAGCCAAAACCAGCCAACAAGACTTGTTGTGTGTTATCTCAACACAGGGCTTTAAAAGCTGCCCATGTGAAGGGTAAGAATTTCCTCCCACACATTGTCTAAACTGGCTCATTTAAGGTGTGGAAATAACTCAGTTCAGAAGAAACTGTGGCAAAAATCTTCTCTACCTGCATAAAAAAAAAGGAGAAACCTCCGTGTTTGACCAAGGTCTGCAGCCTTCCATTCAGGTGGGTTTGAGTAAGGACCCCTCACCCATGGGAAGGACCCAGGAGAAGCATGGGTCAGTCTCACAGTATTTAGGTATCTGCAGTGCATTGAACAGGAGACCAGGAGAAGACGGGGTACAGTTCACCTATCTAGATCCCTATAAGCCAAAAATTTCTTGTAGACACCTACATTTAGCCAGCTGAATCCCACCCTGGGCAACCAAATCACCAAAGACTTGTCTGCAGCTTTCCTTTGCAAATATCTGTTCATATATTGTGATTTCCTGTTCATATACTGTGATTTCCTGTTCATATATTTTGATTTCCCTGTCAGGGAAACTATAATTTGCTCCCAGATCATCGACACCTTTGGCTCCCAGAGCTGCCTATCCAGTCCGCTGAGTTTCCAGATCTTGCACAAACCATCTCTTCCCCACACACCTCTCCCTCTTGCTTTTCTCAGTAGTTGGCTGTACCCTTTCATCTCCGCTACCTGCAGCAGTTTCCCAAGCGACTACATTTCCTTCTTCCTCCTCTTCCGTTTCCCCATTAAAATCTATTTTTCCCAAACATCTTCTTGCCCTGACTCATCTGCTTTGGGGCCTGATGTTGAAACTATGCCTGCCAGCACCAATCTCAAAACCAACCAAGGGCTTAAATTTTACGAAAGGCATTGCTCAGATTGGAAATCTGGCAGCTTTTGTGTCAAAATAAAGACCCAAAATGAATTTTACTTGTCCTGTCCAAAAAAGGGACAAGTTGCATGTTTAATACACTGAGAAGTGCCAGTATTGTGAATTCTCCTGCGCTACTAAAAACACCACAGCTCAAAAACCTCCCATGTAATGCATCAGGCACAACCTGCATCAAGCGGGACGTGCTTGGAGCATTTTGTTGGCAGGGACTGCTCCAGGAGCCTCCTCAGTGCTCGCAGCTAAGAAGGGCAGGTGGAGATGAATTATGTGGTAATATAAATCTAGGAGAAGTTAATTCTTGGGACAAGCTGACAAAGAAACAAGGATGTTGCCTGTTTTGTAGGGTTTTACTGACCTTTCCCTGCTGGTTCTCACACTGGGCTGTGGCAGAGGGCATTGCCATGACGGGGCTGTGGCATTCCTTGCACAATGTACACAGTGTCTTGGATGAAGAAGTCAGTGTATAAGAATAAGGCATAGGACAAATTAGCTATTCTGTAATCTGTGTGAGCACAAGGGCTTCCCAGTTCAGAAACAAACCAGTTTAATGAGGCAAGAGAAAGATTTTTAATAGCCCACAGAGCCTAGCACATTCACTGCGTACTAAGTATAGATGACCTTTCATAAAATAAGCAACAAGATGCCCATGCAGCTGAATCAAATGCAATCAGAATAAAAGCCACAGACCACTAAATCAAGTGTGGACAAGGAAGCACGCTCAGTTTTCTTCTTCCCAGGACTCAGCTCTCCATCCAAACACATTAAACAAATCTACACAAGCTTTTCAGAAGCTCTCATCTACAGTAACACCCGCTTCTGCTACCGGAAGATGTCTCAGGTGTCTCCTCCTGACTGTCAGATACTTTACTGAGACTGAACCGCATTCCTGTGGTTAATTCTGACACGGTAAATACGGTAAATACAGGTGGTGGTGTGGCTATGATGGAAAAAAAAACAATAAAAGAAACTGAAAGAAACTGAGTTTCTGCATAGAGCCATAGACAAAACGCATCTATAAACCGTAGTATTTGAGAAATTTCTGACAACCGACACAGCACAAGTCTGATCCTGCTAACAAACCAACATGTAAGCAACCTTTCTTGTCCAAGTAGCCTGGCATGCGGAGTGACTTTGGCACTCGTGTGTGTTACGCATCAAGGAATTTCAGTAAATACTTTTTCAAAAGCTTGGCTCGTTCAACCCTTGTGTATTTTTTTCTTCTTGAGACAAGAAAATAGATTTACAAAGAGCCGCTGAATTATTCTTGGTTCCTAACCCCAGAAGACTAAATAATAGTCACTGAAAAAATGTCCCACAGGCCAGAATAGGAAATATTTTAACAGTTCCAGATGTACTTCCTAGCTTTTTTTCCCCCAGTGGTTGTATAATGAATGAGATACCTACAAAAAAGTATAACATTAACCTCTGCTTCACCTTCCTGTCAGACTTCTAGCATCTGGGAAAATCAGAGAGAAGATTTCTTGGGCCTGGGGGAATCTTTTCACATTTCTCATGGTAATGCTGAACTGATTGTGTTTATGGTCAATCACTTACTGTTCTATTAGGTTTTGGGGGTTTTTTTATAGCTCATCTACAGTAAGAAAGCATCTATCTCATGAAATAACCACTGTAGACTTTTCCCATTTCTGTGGGATCACAAAATCCCATTTCAATCTGTAGCTGTCACTGTCCTGAGCTGTTTCTACTTATTAGAGTAACTAAATCATAATGAAGAGGTAACAAATCAATATTTTAATGTCAGACCAGGGAATAAGGGGTATTTCATTACCCTGTTTATCAGACAAGCCTCCCAGTCTCAGTTTCAATTGAATCTTCTTAAATATCGCTTGCTGCTTCTTTTTTAGAAACATTACTTATTTTGTACTTAACATCTGTAGAGTCCTGGTGGCAGACCCTGAGCCGAGGTGATTTATTCTGGCTCTGCTGTCTTCACCAGAGTCCAAAGAGTTTACTCAGTCCAGCATCCATCCCGCTCACAGCTTCCCCATAAAGGGGAGGAGATTTGGATCAACTTTTCTGGAGTTGCAGACACTTACCCAGCCAGGACACTCTTCCTACCAACACACCAGGCCTATCAGCAGAGAAAAATCTGTCATTTCTCTCCCTAACACAGATTAAATGCTGCATTGCTGCCAAATGAGAGAATGGGGAGACAAAGGAAGCAGGGGAGAAGAGGAGGGAAAATAAATCTCTTGGACAAGATAAGAGAGCTGAAACGCAAGGACATTTCTACAGACTTACTGTTGCAAGCAAGGAAAGTGCCATTTGATTCCATCGCTGCAAAACAACCCGACGTGCAGCAGCAGAACGGGCTCCGGCAAACAGCTGTGCCCAGATGTTAGCGCTGGCCAGGGGTGGAAGCCAGACCCGTGGGGCTCCCTCTGCTCCCTCTTCCAGTAATTCCCAAACGCCGTCTCCCTTCGGAGAGGCCTTGCTCCTTCCCCTTGGCTGGAAATGCCTCTTCGCTGTGACTCCTCATTTATTTCTCTCCCGCATCTGCACGCCACCGCCTGCCCAAGGCATCGACTGAGGCCAAGCGCCCGAGCCCCAGCGCCGCGCTGGCCCTGGCTCCTCCCTGCTGAAATCTGGCCCAGCCTCCTGCTTTTGCTACCGCTGCAACTTGACAACGATGCCTCTTTTCCTGTTTCTGGCACACTTTTGCGTTCCTCTCCTTTCCGGCAAGGCTTCCAGAAGACTTCGAGTGCTGCAAATCTGGCCTCCGTGGTCCCCAAATCAAGGAAAGGGCCTTAAACAGGTGCCAGTGATCAGCATCTATGTCTAAAGGGATTTTAAACACTGCTAGGGGCATATTTCTTTTTACAGGGAAAAAAGAAACCAGGTCAGAGATTGGCAATGTGTAAATAGAAGCTGTAACCACAAACGCTCACAGAAGCTTGAGTTGAAAGGAGAGGAAAAAAGTACATTTGCATTTGAAACAGTGAGAGAGAAAGCAGAAAAAAACCTGCACTGTCCTGAGGCTTTTACTGAGTGGAAATGATTTCTTCCACTCTCTTTCCTGCTCTTGAATTGGAGATTTTTTTAAGGGGAAAGGGGAAAGAAAGGGAATCCAGTGTGGGAAAATGAAGTTTCCCCTCTATTTGAATGTTTGGGGGAGCTTTTCAGTTATTGTTTTGCTGTAATTTATTTCTGTTTCTGGTTATATAGGTGTCTTGATCCAGACAGTGGATGGAGTTGTGGGCAGATTCAAAGCTTAGCAGCTGTAAAGCCGGCAGCTGTACCCACAGAAGGGAAAAGTCGCTCTCTGACGGTGACAAATCTGCGAGGCACATGGTGAAAACTCCTTTGGGACGGGGATTGTTTGTCCCTCCCCGCAGGAACTGGGCTGCTCCTGTGAGAACACAGATGCTGCTCTCAGATCCTTTCACAGCCCACAAATGACAGGGCTGCTGCCACCACCCAAGGAAAATTGCCCTAATATAGCAAGACTCCTCTGTGCTAAAAACTAACAAAACCAAGCAAGTGGAGAAAATAAAGAACAGAGATTTCACCCCATTACTCCTCAAAAGCCCACCATTCTACCTCCCAGCCACCAGCATGGCATGGGGGGGATCATCTACCACTGGACACTTTCTGAAGGACCCAGGAAGGAGCATCCCTTTTGCAAACCCACAAATGAGGAGATATTGGCTGGCACAGGGGCAAACTGGCAGCAAGGTCGGCTGCTGGCAGGCAGGACAACACCTGGAGGCACCCAAGAGATTCCTCGTACAGCCTGAAAAGCCTCAAGGCAGGGGGATTTCTGGAGGACACCACCACCATCGCCCTTTCAGCTGATGGGGAAGCGTACTGGAGGGAGTGTACAAGAGAGACTGGTGGATGAGTCAGCCAGACTGGAAACTCCGGTAAAGCTGAGGTGATGAGGACATTGTGGGTTTCACAAGGAAGAAAAAGTAGAGAAGTGTAGTTTGAAAGTGGTGATGGGAAACAGCTTTATAGGAACTCCTTCGCTTGTCTCTATGTCACACCTCATAGTGTCCTTATGCTGTCTAACACAAGCCTCTCACTCAGAGATGGCCCAGCCAGCATCCCTATGCCCTCCTTGGCAAAGGGGGGAGATGCAAAAGAGCTACTTCAGTCCCAGAAATTATGAGGACCATCATTTCTATCATCACCCCTTGAGATTTGAAGGTGAACCCCTGCACTTACCTCTTCATGACAGCCCACTCTATCTTCCTGTGCTTCCTTCATGCTGTGCTGCCTTCTCCATGATAGTAGCAAAAGTGGTAGCAGAAATGGTGCCTGCCAGGAGGGTTCACAAAACCTTGCCCAGCTTTTCCCTTTTCCCCATGACACTTACTCTCTAGCATCACTATTTTGGCTGCTTTGAGAGCACTTTGGCACATTTCTGCCACCCTAAGCTATTCCCACCATTCCTAAATCCTTGATGGGCTTGACGTATGTGTGCTCAGAGCCAGCCTGACACTCCCAGGCAGCCTGGCATTCCTTGCATTCATCAGAAAGCACAGCAGTCGCCATTGGAGCCGCTGATGTCCCACAGCAAAGCTGCAGAAGCAGTGATCACACAGCGCAGGTCTCACCAGAGCCTTGTTTCAGAAGGCAGCAGTCCTTTGGGCTGTATTTCTGCGTGCACAGCATATGCGCTTGAATTGCCTTTCTTTTGCACTGCTGAAACCAATATATGTGCAGAATAACAATGAAACCGAAGTGACATGAGGAGCTGCTGGGCTCCTGTGAGCTGCAGAAATCCTGCTAACAAAGCTCCAAGAATAGTGTAGCAGTTTAAGGATGTCATATGAATCAAGTCTCTGACCCCCATTCTGGATCACTGCACTTGCTGTATTTCTTCCTGGTTTGGCTTTTTCAGGTCCAGAAGGTGCAAGCTGTGAAGGGGACTTGCTGTCTGCCCAGGTAAACCAGCATCACAGCTGAGTGGCAAGTTTTAAACTGGTGACAACTGCAAAAAGCCAGCGTTCGTCTGGAAGCCCTAAGAGAGCATTTCATTTTATAGCAAAATGTGTGGTTATGATAGGTTGCAGCCAACCATTGCCGTATCTTTGCTTATTTATTAAAAGCTGTCTGCATTTCTGACCGCTGTTTCCCTTTTCTGAATACAGCTCCTGAGCAATATCCAGCAACTTGCTCACAACCAGTTTTGTGGTTCTTGATCTTCGAGATCAAACCGGGATTTGAAGGGGACATTCGGTATGATTAAAATTAAACAGCACTCCTCTGTGTGTATTGTCTCTACTCACAGCAGCAATACCGTTGCTAAGAGTCAAAGTTAAATATAAACAATTTATTCTGAGCAGATTGGTCCTGGCATCCGTAAGTTGGCATTTTGGTACATTTTAGGCACTGCAGGTTTGTCTTCTCTGCTTTAAAAATTAACTTTTACAGTGAGATAACAACAGGACAGTAAAATCTTTTCTTTTATTGCAAGGCAACTGAGCAACTTGCCTCTATTTAGTCCTTGTTAAAATTACTACCTCTGGGATTTTACAGCAGGTGAGTTAACATGCGCTGATTGTGTCGCAGGAGGAACACACCTTTTCAGCAATGAGGACAAGACCTAACAGAAAAACCTGGTTTCCTGAATTCCACGAATACACCACAGATTACAATGGGGGCTGGATTTACTCCTGTGAGCACCACCCACGAGCAGCGACTTCACCGCTGAGCCCAGCTTTCCTCACGCTGCAGGTTATTACATTTAATGGCTCCCTGAGACTTAGGAAGCTGCTTTATTTCCCTGCCCTTGTTGTCATGGATTTTAATCCCCAAATCATCCTGCCAAGCTGAGGTGGAATGTGAGGAATTCCCTGTGGCGTCTCAGCCTCATGGCTCTCCACCTTTCCGGTGTTGCCATGGCTGTATCTGCACCTAAGGTCCTCCTCGCTGTCTTCCCAAAAGGAAGGCAAAGTTGGGGTGAAAGAGCAGAGTACCAATACAAATTGAAATGATAAGGGTATGTAAAACAAGGAGAGGAGCAGGCAGTTGTTGTAGGACTCCTTGGCCTCAATGCACAGGGTTTGCTCTCCTTGTTTGCATGGGTGAGGTCTATAGGATTGTCACTGAAATCGGGAATGGAAAAAGCTCTTAACACCAATGCAGCGTTAAGAAGCAGCCATTCTTTATTCGATGTTGGCTGCGAGGGACATTATTTATTCCATCCAAGCTTGCACGAGTATGGTCACTTTTCTTAGCATATTTATACACAAAAGCTTCAGGGTTTTGCAATCTTAAGATACAATGATTGGTTGCAATTTAAATATAATTATAATGCATTTAAATATTTGCGTAATCGTTCTCAAATCAACTGCGCTTGAATACAAGGGGTCTTTCAGTGGTCTCTGGTGGTCCATGGTGGATCTGAAGAGGCACTCTTACTGTTCTTGGTTTTTTTAACTTTATTAATTCCTTGATTTCCCTTATCAACCAGTGCCTCCTACTCTATCTGCAGTCCTTCAAAATGTACTAGAACGTATCAGTGTGCCAGGGTGTTTTGGTTCCAATTACTGAGTTGGCTCCAATTATAGAGAAAACACATCC
>NW_010206372.1:50147-63701 GCF_000695765.1 Mesitornis unicolor | reverse complement strand
TCCTGCTTGGCCTCCCTCATAACAGGATGGGCCCATTATGCAGAATAACGCATTAAAGGGAATATTTAGAAATGCCAGTGCAAGAGGGAGAGGATAGGACAGGACCCAAAGTCCTGTCCAAATTGCAAAATTTTCTCAGGTGTGGAAAGAAACCTAGACATGACAATGACACAAGAAATAAGCAACCTGTTATTTTGAAACCTAGACATGGCAATGGCTGAAGAAATAACCAACCTGTTATTTTTTGTTCCTTTCTCACAGAATCACAGAATCACAGAATCACAGAATCACAGAATCACAGAATCACAGAATGTTAGGGATTGGAAGGGACCTCAAAAGATCATCTAGTCCAGTCTCCTCAGTCTTTCTCCCACAAGGGAAATTCTCCCTTGAGGCTGTGGCAAAGTGGGGAGGGAAATCACAGCTCCTCCATCCTCCTCGCAGCCCTCCCCTCTGCCGCAGGAGAGGGCTCTCAGGATTGGATGAGGGACCAAGACGCCTATTTCTCAATGAGAGAAGGGTGCAAGGAGGATGCATTTCTTGAGCAGGAATCTTTGAAGAAGAAGAGGCCAGAGGTGCTGTGAGATCTTCCTTGGGGCTTCTCTCTGGACTATGTGCACATGTATTTGCTGCACAAACGTGCCTCATCCTCCTCCTGGACTACCACAGATTCTCAGTCCTGAGCTTCAGGCATAGGCCAGTGACAACTCTGGTACCCCCAGATCCTGATTAAAGGAGGCACAAAGGCCTCACAAAACCCATTTTGCTCCACAGCTCCTTTAATTTGGCTCAGCCACAGCCCAGATTCAGGCTCAAAGACCTCCCAGCAAAGACAGCAAGGACTGAGCCACACTCAGGTCTTTGCTTGGGGCTGCTTTAGACAGGGCTTTTCATTGAATAAATTCACCTGCCAGCCAAAGAGACTCAGCCACTGAAGTGCACACCACCAGACAAAAGCAATTACATTTCAAGTGAATAGGATTTCCCAAAGTTTGCTTTGGGCACCTTTGGTTTTTTTCTTGTCAACACCATCATTTTCTGACTTATCAAGAAGCAGAGTCAGGGCATTTCTAGGCTTGGAAAAAGGTTTTAGGGTTGGCACTGCCTTTCCAAAGCAAAGCTGCCACCTAAAGAGCACAAGGTCAGCATGATGATCTTTTACAGAGGGACAAGTCCTAAAGCCAGGACATACCTTGGTTAACCCACTTGCTTTCTGGCCCTGTAATTGAGCTTGGAAGGAGTTAAATGTCTCCTTCTGTAACACATCCTCCAACGTGTGTCTGCACAGCCTGCCAAGACCACCAGCTGAACCGGAGTTGAGCAAAGTCAAGGAGAGCTCCCTTTTCTTGCACACTTACACCCCTTTGCATTCTGCTCCTTTGCTTCTGCGCACACAGCCCAGTCCAGGCAGCAAAAGAGCATTTGCAGAGTTCAAAGCCAAAAAGAGTTTGCAGGGTTCACTTTGACGGTGAACCATAAATCACAGCAAACCCCAAGCAAAGCAGTTTACCTGTCTCCACTCCTCCGAAATCATGACTCAAGTGTTGGTTTAATTGTACACAGCAGAAGGAGTAGCTTTTCATCTCAGAGGAATGCTACACCCGCCCGATCACTAAGTATTTCCTATGGAGAAGATGCCTCCTGGCTCCCTCTGCCTTTCAGACTCTCACACACACCCTCCTCTTAACACAGAAATGTTCCCAACCGCCTCTCCCAAAGATAACACCAAGGTGCTGTGATTGCTTGGCCAAAAGGACTCAGGATTTCTGCTGCTGTGACACAGGAGGAGTGTGAGAAGCATCTGAGGGTTACATAGCCAGCAGGGAGCTTTGGTAGCCACGTGTTATTATTTTGTCAGACAGAGAATTACTGAAACCAGCACAAAAGAAAATGTCATATTGAATAAAGCTCATGTCAATGCAGATGCAGGACTGGAATTTTTCACATATTTCTGTTATGGTCTGGCTGTTCACTGAAATGTTTTCCCATGTCATTTCCCAGTCTGCTTACTGTTTCAGATGGGGTATCTAACCATCCTCAGATCATCATAGAATAGAAACATAGTGTTGGGTCAGAAGGGACCTTTAAAGCTCATCCAGTTCGACCCCTGCAGTGAGCAGGGACAATGTCAGGTTGCTCATAGCCCCATCAAGCCTGACCTTGAATATCTCCAGGGTTGGGGCCTCCACCACCTCTCTGGGCAACCTGTGCCAGTGATCTACCACCCTCATGGTGAAGAACTTTTTCCTAATATCCAACCTGAATCTACCCTTTAAAACCATTACCCCTCATCCTATTGCTACATGCCCTAGTGAACAGCTCTTCCCCAGATTTCCTATAGGCACCTTTCAGATATTGGAAAAGGGCCCCTTTACATCCCACTGTCATGTAAATAATAAGAGATGGACAGCAAAATGTAAAATCCTTAATTGCCTTTTGCATTTTGGGAACTGCTCAGGGCTCTCCTGAAGCAGTCTATACATCGTTTTGGAAGGGCAGCTCCAGTTGCCCTCATGACTCACCTTCTGTAGAGGTATCATCACCCTTTTGTTATCAGTACCATCTTTCATTAGGTGGACGTAGTTCTTGTTGATAACACGTTTCAATCCCTGCCTGTGCAAGACCTGGGATTCAGAGGACTGATCCTGTCACTAGATCTGCTCCACCCAACATTTACCTATCAGAGAATTTTCCCAACACTGCCAAGTTTCTGGCAGCTGTTGGTCCTTCATCTGCAAGAAGCACGTTGCAGTGTGGGGAGGAGCAGCCTCGTGGCTCGGCAGGAGCTGGCAGAGCTCAGCACCTCTGGAAATCAAGTTCCCTTAGGAGAAAAACTGGAAAAAACCCAGGAAGGGAATTTATGGCTCTACAAGAAAAGCGAGATTGCTGGGTTTGTGGACGACTCATTGGACAAAGCAATTCACTGCAGTTCATAAACTGGGCTGGAAGGGAATTAACGCAGCACAGTATCATAAAGTTCAGAGGACAGGTAGGGCAGCCAGATGCCTTGTTTATCACCATGGACAGCTGTGCCAAAATACCTTCAGACTGAGTGATGCTGATGTACACATCCGCATTTAAACCATTTATTGCAACGGTTACTCCCATTCGGGAGAGCAGTGCATGGCCACAGGAAAAAGAAGTGACAGATGCTGGGATGTGTAAAGCTAAACCTGCTGCTGGCATAATCCCATGAAAGTCCCATTAAAATTAATGAGGTATTTCTGCTTGAGCAGAAGATAAATGTGACTTACTAAGGCAGAAATATGCCTACCTGACAGTGTATTTTAAGTATTTGGAGAGGTTTTCCCTCCGCTTAGTGTAAGTAATCAAGAGCAGCTTTAACCAAATAGAGCAATAAAGCAATCAAAATAGCCATCTGTTACTGTACTGGCCACAGTTAAAGAGTTATCAGCTCAACAAGTCTCACATTGATTTCAGACTGAAAAACCGTATGAAAATAGAGGAAAAAGCAAGATTGTGCATAAGATTTGGGAATAAAAGACCTACGTTTCGCTAATTATTCCAAAAAGCTCATTTTAACTCTAGGAATTTCAGTATAAAGCAGACACTTAATTTGACCTCTGTCCAACAGTACTAGTTAGGATGTAGACATCTCACTGATTGTGTCTTCAGACTAATTTTAGTTTGAGTTCAAAGTTTTATTTCATATTTGTTTGTCTAATTTCTGTCACTACAAGACAGATTCATGAGTGTCTTGGGGTAATTTTTGTGCATTTCTATGCTTTAACAAACTTAGGTTTAAGTGAGCCCTCTAATGTTGAATTCCCTGACTTTAAATATTTTTATTCTGGGATAATGAAAATGTCTTTACTGGAGAGATGTACAGAAAAGTACATTTAGTCTTAAACACTTACTAGCAAGATTATGTGGGGAAAGAGGACCCCAGAGACTTCTTTTAAAGCTATGAAAAGCTCATCTATGAACAGTGAATGAGAAGATCAAAGAAAATATCACGCATACCTTTCATTGACTTCTCGGTTCAGTGCATCAGTAAACAGCGCAGATCAGCCACACGATAGCAGACAACCACATATGGTTTATAACTGTGTGAATGATTAACTAAATCTGGTCATTAATATGAAGTTAACATTGCCTGAATGAGAAACAAGAAACTAATTGGGAAATGTAGTAACGTACCAGATTACTGGTGTGAAAACTTTACTGGGAGTGATCATCACTGTTAGGAAAGAGGAGTGGGAGACTGGTCCCAGTGTCCTACCACTTTTATCCATTAATGGCTCCTTCTGATATATCCCAGATTACAGCAAAGCAGAGACACCGAGCTTCACAGCCACTGATGTCCAGGTTAGTGGGCACATTTTTAACCTTAAAAGACCCCAATTCATTGGGCCAAGTCATCTGGTATCAGCAATTGCTTGAGTCTCTTTTTTCTTGCACTGTTGCCTCTTTACAACCAATAGCACTGGGGTATACAGGTTAAGTATGACAAGAGTGGGTGATTAATGTCATAATGGTTCCTTTTAATATACTTCGTCTGTCAGCTTAATTCTCTGTAACTGGGTTAATCACAGTAATTAGATGCAATTGTTCATATCATTACCTAATTGAGGCTTTTTTTTTCAGTGCAGCCTTCGCGTGAATTTTAAATACACAGAAAACATGGAAAGTCTGAATTACACCTACATTTTAGAAAGTCTTATTGTGTGTAAGATTGCCCCACAAGTTTAAACCACACATGAGGGCCTTTTGATTCCACAGTGCACAATACAGGTAATCAGTGATGTTACAAGTAAGGTGCTTTTATTTCTGATCCCAAAGAGTTAAATCTACAGTTCACACAAGCTCAGTGACATCAGACTTCCCTCCATCCCCATCTGAACAACTCACCCAGAGTACAAACATGTTCTTGAATTGCCAGTGTCTCCAGAGCAGATGTTACTGCAGAAAGTATGCAAGGAATTCCTGTGTCTCTCAGAGTCCTAATGAATGGCCAGCATTTTTTGTGTTAATTTATAATCAGCCATGCTCTTTGAAAAGCCAGACGTGCGAGGAAGAGAAAGACACATATTGAAATCATTTAGGACCAAAAAAATAAAAAGATCAGACAAGGTGACAATTTATTGCTAGACCAATTTTTAAATTAACTTATTTCCTAAATGGATAAAAGGATGAACTTGTAAAATCTCATCAGATGTATTCAAAAAGAGTATTCATAACCTCTAATTTAGCTTTTTTTAGTATCTAGTTTCACTTCATAAGATGAAAGTTAGGAGCACAGTTCAATAAACTGTCACTGAAGAGAGAGAAGCCTTTGAAAAGAATGAAAAGGACCAAATTAAGATGCTGAAATATCTCAAAATAAAGTGAACACCCTTCAGAGGAGCAGTGTTGTAAGTCTGAGATCATACGCTCTATCTTTCCTACAAAGGGAATAATGAAGTTTTGCTTTAAGTGCAAAGCAGAACTCAAGTTTCTACACAAAGGTGGAACCGCTACTTAACCAAAACCCATGCACTTCTACTTCTGATAGAATGAAATGCAGCCACATTCCTCTGGCCAGTGTTGTTATTTGGATTTTTCAAAAGAAAACACTAACGGGATATCAGGGTGCAGAAAGAAACATGAAAGTTACTCACTGAGGACGCATTTTATTATTTTTTGGTGACTCCTCATCAGTTCTGCAAGCCTGGTGCAGCCAAAGCAAGAAGGTGAAATGACTCATTTCCTTCCTGCTCCTGCTGTAGGGGACCTAAACCAGCGAAGTCTTTCCACAGACAACGCATCCCCTCCGACTGCAGGCGACCTGGTTTGTACAATGGTGTGCAGACGTGCCTGGGCGAACAATACCCGGAAACGAAAACACAGAGCTCTCCCATTGCTATTAATAAACACCAGTGGGATCCCAGCTACGAGCCGGGGGGGCCTACAAGAACCAGAGAAGAAAACCCTGAAGCTGTGGTCTGGGCTTTGACTTTGAGTTTGTGGCATCTCTCTCATTTCCCCACAGCTTCCCTCATCCACCCAGTCCAAATTTTGCCATCAGGTATCACCATGTGATCCTTTAATCCTGAAAACTTCACCTTCTCATAGAATCACAGAATCCCAGAATGGTTGGTGTTGGAAGGGACCTTAAAGCTCATCCAGTCCAACCCCTGCCATGGGCAGGGACACCTCCATCAGCCCAGGCTGCTCCAAGACCCGTCCAACCTGGCCTTGAACACTGCCAGGGAAGGGGCATCCACAGCTTCCCTGGCCAACCTGGGCCAGTGTCTCACCACTTTCACATAAAGAATTTATTCCTAATATCCAGTCTAAATCCCCCCTATTCCAGTTTAAAACCATTCCCCCTCATTCTCTTCTCCAGGCTGAACAGCCCCAACTCTCTCAGCCGGTCCTCATAGGGGAGGTGCTCCAGCCTCTGATGATCTTCATGGCCTCCTCTGGACCCGCTCCAACAGCTCCATGTCCTTCTTATATTGGGGGCCCCAGCAGCACTGCAGGTGGAGTCTCACCAGAGCAGAGCAGAGGGGCAGAATCCCCACCCTGGCCCTGCTGGCCACACTTCTTGTGATGCAGCCCAGGATGCGGTTGGCCTTCTGGGCTGCAAGCGCACACTGCTGGCTCATGTTGGGTTTTTCATCAACCGACACCCCCAGGTCCTTCTCCTCAGGGCTGCTCTCAATCCATTCTCAGCCCAGCCTGTGTTTGTGCTTGGGAGTGCTTCTACCAAGGTGCAGGACCTTGCACTTGGCCTTGTTGAACTTCATGAGGTTGGCATGGGCCCACCTCTCCAGCCTGTCCAGGTCCCTCTGGATGGATCCCTTCCTTCCAGCGTGTCAACTGCACCACACAGCTTGGTGTCATCCACAAACTTGCTGAGGGTGGATTCAATCCCACTGTCCATGTTGCTGACAAAGATGTTAAACAGTACCAGTCCCAGTACCACTCTTTCTGGCCACTTGCTTGCTGGAGCAGAAGGTGCGAATCCCCACGGACATCTATCTTTCTGTAGAAATTGCACCCATAGCTGACACACTCCTGCTTATATCAGTGGTGGATCTCCTTGAGATGAAAGGCAAAAAGCTGCTCTGCCAAAACAGAGACAACCCAACAAACCAGCTTTGTCTGCTTGTTGAACAGTTTCACTTAAAGCTGTTGTAACTGTGTGGTATCTCAGCACAAGAACACGCCAGTTGGACATGATGGGACATGTCCTCACTGTTTTATATCCTGTATATTCAACTCCAATGAGGACGTGGACCTGATGCTTTTAATTCCAAGGTGCCAGCTGCAGCCCAGGTTAAAATGAGTTTTTGAAGGATTTTGCTCACTTTCTAATGCACCAGGGATAATGCTGGGCTGCACTTTGGAGGTACAGGGGTGTCTCTCCAAAGGTAGTTTTAAGGCTAAGTGCAATTAAAACAAGAAGGCTGTCAGTCTCCAATGTCTGCCAGTCCCTGGCAAATGCACTGAGTGTCCTTGGGCATCTTACAGTGACAGGCATCGAAATGTAGGCAGTGCTGTCCTAGGGGCAAAACCTTCCCTTGGAAGACCTTTCCTTGGTCAGAACCCTAAGGAAGGCCCTATGTTAAAAATAAGCCCTGAAATGTTAAAAGATCATATAACTAGCTCCTAGAATAGCCTGCTTAGAGATATTTTATAACACAAACATAAGTCATAAGCTTAATAGAAGAACTATTAGGTGCAGTTTACTGCAGGGTGTAATGGGGAGAGAAAGTCATTTTGTGACCTCCCTACTCAGGCAATTTCTTGCCCTTGCTTCAGTGCCTTAGCTGAAGGACTGTTAGATGGCAAGAAATGAAGGTAAATGGAAACAATATACACCTTACTTCACTATTTCCTGAGCACAGCAAAAGCTACTGCTGAATGTATCCTGCTAGCCTGGGCGGAAAAGAAGATGCTGATTTTGTAGGTGGGTACCAGTTCATCTGGCTGGTGAACCAAGCTGCCTCCTCGCTTTCTTTGATCCACTCCAGGCTCACATGGAAAAGCATATGCAAGGCTGCTGGTTGGGCTGAGCAGGCCTTATCTTCCCCTACCAGCAAAAATGAAATAACACGATGGGAAAGCGAGGTGATAAGACAGCTGTACGTTTTTCTGATGACAGACTCTGCATGCCCTGAGGACACCACCACCTCCTGCAATCTCCCATCCCAGTGGGACAGCTTTACTTTCTTTCATACCCAATTCCCCTGACCATATTCCAACAGACACTATTTTCAGTGAGATTCATCCCAATCTGCAGGAGCTAAGGCGCAGTTTGGAGCTAACTTAGGCAGCCAGAATAGAAAATGAGGCCAGGCTGTCCTTCAGGAAATCCAAGCCACTTCCTTTGCATTTCTGCTACCAGGACCAGCCTGCAGCAGCTGTGAGCCCTCTGTTTCTGTGGAAGATCAGGACCAGCAACAGCAGAGCCTATGTCTTCTCCTTGCACTCCATCTCTTTGCAACAGAAAATATTGTGTTGCCCATGATCAATTTACTTATGTCCCTTCCTACCCTTACAAGGGCTCTGGAGGTAGCTGTAGCAGTCCAAATTCATGTTGTCCCAAAGTGAGCAGTCTCTTTGGCATGATATTCTGGGACTAAAGCAAGATGTTCTTGTTCAGCTATGCAGCCCTAACTCTGTGGCCTTCTGGGTCCTTAGTCTGTGCCAAAGTTCCTGAGGATAAGGGGATAAAAATACATTTAAACCCACCCCGTTCGCCACCCTGAAACACCATAGCCAGCAAAGACCATGTTTGGAGCTTGGCCTGACTTAACAGTTTTCAGGGAGGTGAAAATAACTCAGCGCTAAGGTAAAATTTAAAAAGCATTTCTCCTGAGGTTCATCTTCGAAACTTCTTTCTCACCTAGCCTGATGTTCCTATAAGCTTCATCTCCAGTGCTCTCAGATGGCTGCTTCCAGCCCTCAGCTGCTGACCAAGAGCGAACGCTGGATTCAAGGGTTTATGCTAAATGTAAGCTGTCTGAATCTGGGACTGTCAGGATCACTGTCTGCTTCAAACATGTTTTTACTCATGCTCTTATTAAACCAAGAGCTAGTGACAAATCCAGATGAAAAATCCTAAATGTAGGGGTGTTTAGTTCCTTTTCCTTCTGAATTTGGTGGCATTGCCTCATTGCACTGAACCACGTAGGAGGTGTGCGGTAGGTCTTTTCCATCTTCCACTCCAAAGATTCAGACTTTGTCCCATCCTCTACCAGGCGAGGGCCTTGCTCAGCACATCTTCACTTTACAGACATCCAGGGAATTAATTGCATTTTCTCCTTGAACTAATCCACTCAATGCACAAACCAGGAGAGCACGGGGATATCTGCAAACACACTGTGTCTGAAAGCTTGCTGGCAGGAGGCTGACAAAAAAACCTTACCAGATAAAGGTAAGAAAAAAGGTGTTTAATTTCTTGTGCAAAAGATTTCAAGTCAAGGAGAAAAAGCCTGGTAAAGTACTGAGGCACTGGGACAGCACAGGACAGGCCCAAGCCATCATTTTTCTGCTAGCCATGGCTTGGTTGAATGAGTCCAGCCAGGAAAGTCATAGGAGGGTAAAAAAAGTAAGTAGGTGATCTCAGACAGGAGCTCCCAAGGGTAGGGGCCATGTATAGATTTCTATGCAAACCTGGAATCTGCAGTGTAGTTATGGAGTACCCAGTGATGTCCCTGAAGGGTAGAAGAACACTATTAAGTGTCAGTTAAATCTCTTTGTCTTTACGATCTGGAGAGATGAAGGCTGAGGTCCACCACCACGTAGATGCTGTGCCAAGAAACAGATTCATTTACCAAAAAAAAGCACTGAGAAGAGCATTTATGACAATAGGGAAAAAAGTCTGGAGTATGAAAATGTTAACCTTATTTTTTAATTTGGTGAATGAAGGTATATCTGGAAGCAAAAGCCAAATGCTAGGCTGCTTTCCTTGTTAGCTTTCATAGATTCCTTACAAATAATCAGTGGACCCCTAGACAGTCGTGGAGCACAGAACGAAAACCACTAATTTTAACAAAACACATTACTGGGTAAACTGTTTTGGGCAAAATGCAATAGACTTTGACAAAAGGAGATCAGACTCTTTAGTCCAATAACCCTCTCTGACCCAAGGACCTGCGAACATGATGGTGAACATGGAGTATGAGCCCCTTCTGATCTGCTTGAGAGTCCCAGTGTCACAGCAGCCCTGCACCCTGCAGCTGGATCTCTGCATGGAGGCGTAGCCCGTTTCCAACTTAATTAGAGAGCAATGTATCTGCCCAAACGCTGTCGGAAAGGAATGACTGGCTCCTTTGAGTATGCATTTTCCACATGCTTCTCCTACATGTTGGGTGTGTCTGGTCTATAAGATCCCACATGGCTCAAGTGAAATTACAGCATCACTGTTGCAGCAGAAGCACAGCAATGCCCGCTGACATGTTCTAATGAGGGACGGACTTGTAGATACAGGAGAGAGTTGTGGGAAACAAAAAAAAAGCCTTAAAGTCAGATGGTGTAAACTGGAAGCAAGCGAAAGGGATGACTCACAAGGGAGACAGCCACAAAATAACACCACACAAGATGCTGAGAGAGAAAATAATGAAGAATACCCAGGTGGAACTGCCAGTCGCAGGTTATTTCAGACTGTGTCCAAGAGAACTGGAGATTATAGAAGTACGGAAGAGGAGGCAAGATCTGTAAGAAACTGATAGTCTTTAAACTAATTAGGGCATGTGAAATAAAAAACAGCTTTGGCAGGACAAGGAAGCAGTGCAGTGTGAGAAGCCAGCTCATAGAAACTGAGCTGTTTGGCATTTTTCACCTAAACCTGAAAGGTTATTTCTCCATTTTCCATGTCTGCAAATTTTACTTGTGTTTTAAAGACTGTGGATGCTGTTTCTAGCTCATCTTCAAGATGCACATGGTAACATGCAAAGGTGACTCAGTTCACCCAAAGGTGAATCAATTCCAGTGACACCTGCTCGGCTGCATCTGCAATAATTACAGGATCATACATAGTTTTGGCAGTGTAGTGAATAAACACACTTTACCACTGGTAAACACACTGCTAAGAGAATGTGCTAGATTGAGATGGAAGTATTTTTACCTGTCCAACTCCCTGATCAGAACAAAGATTGAATAAAGCGTTTGTTTTTAAAGGCTTTCCTGAATAGCTGGAAACCTTAATAAAACCGCTGGAGGGCAGCAATGTCAAAGTGAATCATTCACCAGAGCGGTTTTGGGAATTGAAAACCCAGACCCAGGAAAACCTTAGCAAAGAAAGAGAAATAAATAGAAATAATTTTCTGCTACCCAGATGCAAATAAGCAAAACAGTGCGATTCTTCCAGCACAAAAGATAATACCACAATATCACCTCCCTTACCTTCCTGCATCTAAAGAATGAAGGCTGCATGAATCATCCTGTTCTCAGAAAATACTAAAAATCTCCAAAAATATTTGGAGACCTGTTGCATTCTGAACCCTATGAATTTGTGGTTTGGGGTTTTTTTTAAATCAATATATAACCCAAGAGTACTTTGTATATCTTTTTATAGACATATAAATAATTTGAATTATATTTACATTTCAGATATGTATAGATACATATTTCCAAATGAATCCATAATGTTGCATTACTACAATGGAGGCGGCACATTCAGCAGATTTTTTTAATTTTTATATTTTAAAAGTATCCTAAATTTCATCATTTCAAAGAAAGCTTTCAAATGCGAAGCTAATTAAAACAGTTTTGTGAGTCCTCCCTCTGTAAGGAAGTCCACTGACATTAATGAAGATTTTGGGATCACCATGAAGATAAATGTATGAACTTTTCTGCAAGCTGTTTTGATTTAGTGACAGGATGCTACTACTAGTCCAATCATTCTGCATTTAAGGAATACATGTTGACAAAAAATTAAGATTATAGTTAGTCAAACACAGCTGTCCATTGCTTTAAAGCTTATAAAGAAATACAATGGCTGACTTACAGTCCCAGGTCATAACATCCACCTTTAAAATATAGGCAAGGTAAATAAAACTTCTATAGAGGTTGCTAATTTTGTAAAAAGCTTGCTATTTTTTTTCTATTTTTATTGCTATAAAAACTTGCTATTTCTGTAAAAAGCATGAGATACAGTTCCACTCTTCATATATGGCAGTTAGAGAAAGTGATAACATTTATACCTATAAATGCAGGCTAAAGTTTCTGTTTGTTTTTTTGTTGCTTTTGAGGTTTTTTTTCCATTTCCTACCTGCATGAGTCTCTCTTCAGGCTTTTGAAGGTAAATATCTTAGAATGGTGAGAAAGAGGATGATATATAGGCAAATTGTTCTTAATGCTCATCATATTTCTATGGAAATGTGAATATATATGTGAATTAAACAGCTTTACAATGGGAACAGTGGCATCTATTGTTTAAGTTTATGTAAGTAAATGATGACAGCATAAAAATGGAGATTAACAAAAAATATACCAGTGTCATATGGGAAACCACTGTGTTTAGTTCTGGACCAGTGTTTAAGCTCTCCCTTCTGATCTAACATTTGACTACTGGGCAGATGGATCTCACCTTGACTTCCAGATTTCATGGTGAGTTTCTGGACTGCAGTCGGAAAAAAACAATCTTGCTTCTAAACTCTTTGGCAAGTTACTGAAAGACAATAAAAATGAAAGTACAGAAAAAAAAATTCCACAATTTTCATGTACACCTATATACTATTTTAAATAAAAACATCTGCTTTACTACCCCTACTCTAAAGCTTTCTTAAAGTCTGGGGAAATATTTTTTTTTTAAATGCTGGATTTTATTACCATTCCAGTTAGCAAACAGATGTTATAATCAACTGTAATAGCACATGATAAGGAAAGTTGGAATTCTGACATGGAAATGTGTCAAAATGTGGATGCTCCAACCTACTTTTAAAGGCAAGGACACACCTACATGCCTGCACAGAAACAAAGCTGGAAACCTTTTCTGTGGGAAAACACAGGTACCTGTCAGAAGTCAGTGATTTTTCTGACTTGCCTTAACCTTTGGAACAGGATATTGCAGATTTGCCAAGCTTTCCCTTGGGCAAGTTTCCCATTTTCACAGGGAAACTAAAACCACAGCAGTGCCTCTGAGCTGAACTTGGTGTCTTATTGCATACACAGATTTTGGTGAGCTGATAAACTGAAGCTTGTGACACCGTGTAGTCACAAGCCCATGTGCCACATGCCTACAAACACCAGTTTTTCAACCACTCCCACAGCTGCCATGGGGTTTTTACGCCAGGCTTTTTGCTTATCTACTTGTGGAACAACACCTGGTGGCAAATGATAATTATTTTTGCAACGGTTCTTTTCTGTGAAGGACCATCAGAGGACAGTAACATCGCCCACCTCCACTTCCAACTCCTGCAAACCCCTTTACTTGAACCTCGATGGAGCCAAATGACCCTGACAGCAATGGAGAAGCCCTGAGGCCCACCTCAGGCTTCTTCACTCAAAGCAAACTAAAAAAAAAAAAAGGGAAGAAAAAAAGGAGGCAGGACAAGCAGAAAATGCTATGCCAAGATGGTTTCTAAGGAAAATATCACC
>NW_010206372.1:49613-50118 GCF_000695765.1 Mesitornis unicolor | reverse complement strand
CAACCGGTGTACACAGCCAGGGTGCTCGGCAGGCAGAGGGGGAAGATGGATGGTTTATGGGGCTGATGATGAATTACCCCATCTTCCAGCACTCACAGCTGGGCTGCAGCGGCTGGGATGAGCCCTGCCTCCATGTGTGGCAGCTGGGGAAGAGCAAGAGGATTTGTCTCCTTCCCTCAGCTGCCAAACTCATGGCCCACACCAGAGGGGCAAGCCAGGCCTCCCAGAAAGCCCAAATGCCCTCAAAAGTTTCAAGTCAACATTTTATTTCGTTTCTTACTTTGAAAGGGCACAAAAAGTACCTCTTTTGACAGCGTAACAGAAACCGGGTAAGGGGCTCACAAGACGCGGGTGCCGCCCTCAGCCCTCAGGTACAATGGCACGGACGGGAGGGCGGCAAGGGGCCGTATGAGGGGCAAGGAAGCCCAGAAAGGGAAGTGGGGGGCTGCCCCCGTTATTCTGCTCCGGGCCGGCCTTGGCCGGAGCTCAGTCCCCGCTGCCTCCA
>NW_010206372.1:44410-49582 GCF_000695765.1 Mesitornis unicolor | reverse complement strand
TCCCGCCCACACGGTCGCGTAGCAACGGCGCGGCCGGGCTGAGGCGAGAGGCCGAGGGTGGCGGTGGGAGGCCGAGGGGACTGGACCGGCCGGGGCGACCTCAGTGCCTGGCTCACCATGGCTCCGCAGAGCATCTCCCCCGGCACCCAGGTAACGCAGATACCACCACCGCACAGCCCCCTACCCACACATCCACACGCTCCCTGTACAGGGCTTATATCTCCCTCACACACACACACGCACGCCCCTACTCACACAGCCCCATACACAGCCCTGCCTTGTTTCCTTTCCTCAGGACATCTCCCACTTGCTGGCTAGCGTCTTTGAGGACCTGTACACTGGAGAAGTTTTCGGGGAGGACATAGAGACAAGTTGGATCAAGTCCAAAGGAGGAGATGATGTTTATCATGAGAGCTTTACAGAGGAGCTACAGAAGGTACAAGTTGAAATGAAGTCAGAGTTTCAAGCTCCGTTCAGCTTTCCTTGCTACTTCATAGTTTCTAGTTCTTCTGTAAAATAAAATAAAAGTGGGTGAAGGGGGATCTTAGATCTGACATTTTAATGGAAATTTACTTGAGCACAGTTTCCCACAGAATCTTTCATATAAGTTAATATTCACCACATGCTCCTTCATGATAGTCTCAGCTCTGGGTGGCTTTTCAGACACAGAGTAAAACCAGTAAAGCCAGTAACCCTCTAAATGCCTGTTCTACTGGCTGACAACCCCCTGTACCTGCTGGCCAGTGTACTGGATTTCCTATCTTGCAATAAAGTATTCTTATGTGTTAATTTTGAAGCCAGATGCTGCAGATATCATGTATATATGCTTGCCTTAGTGGTGCAATGTGACACATAATCCATTAGCATTTGCAATGCTGTTTGGGAATCGTGGGTGAAATCAACCATAGAAATGCAAAATACTTACATCAATCATTGCTCTGATAGCTATTTCCACTGTATAAAAGTAAAGGCTATTGCTGAATGATTTGAGCAACAGCTATTTTTTCACATTTTGTGTCATTATACCCTCTCAAAGTTTATCAGAGCTAAAGAAACTGAAGTTTTGTGTTTCTTTTGAGTAATTTATTGGTGGACACGGTATGTTCCGAATACTTACTCCCAAAATGGACTGCTTGGATAAGATTCATTTCAACTGACAGTCCATGTCTGTAACATGCACATTACAGTTGAACTGGTAATTTAATGCTCTCTGTATCATCAGGAAAAAAAAAAAGAAAACTAAAAAAACAGATACTTTTAGGGCACAATCCATCCGATCTGTTTTAGGTATCAACTTTGGCATGGGGTGGAATTGTATCCTGGAGTCCAGTGACAGTGGAGGGATCCCAGAACAGACTGGGCAGGAGAAATAATCTCATTTTAGCTGAGATGCATCCTATGCTTTCTATTTAACAAAAAATAAAAATTAAAAAAAATCCTATTAAATGAACCAAAAAATTAAGCCTTGTTACATAAAAGTTCTTCAGAAAGCTCAGTGAGGCTGGATATGCTCGTGAGATCAATGTCTATCAGTTTCTTCTGGTGTTGATCTTGTATGTCTCTGTACCTCTGATCTATTCTCTCTTTAATGTGCATTGATACCTCTCTGAGGATTTTTCTTTGTGAGTTGTGCTTGTAAAAGCACTTACCACACTGGCCAGAGTGATCCAGAATACATCAGGAGGAGTGAAGTATCACTCTTGGGATATTTTTGAGTTTTAGAAACCTTCCTAGTTACTAGGAGGGAACATTCACTTTAAATTTATTCCTATGCTTATAGGCAAAATACAGTGCAGAGCTACTGTCCCACAGAAGGTAAAAGACAGACATTTCTCTTGTCCTGAGAGGGTCTCCTCATCTTTCACATGTTTTTCTTGGGTAATGCTCCTTACCCAGCACAAGTTAAATGACAGAAATGATGGTGGTTTAACAGTTTATGCTTGTAAAGCAATTATGTTTTACCAGGCTATCTCTATTTACCTCTCAAAGGAAACAATTATTTGCAAGGATATCTCTAATAATTTGTGACAGCTCAAACTACACTAATTTCTCTACATTCATCCATGCCTGTGACAGCTTCTCGCTGAGTATAAGTGCCGACTGACAGAAGCTGACAGAGCAGAAGAGAACATAATTTGGGCCCAGAATCGAGCGAAAGCTGAAGAACAAAGGGTCCTAAAACTGCAGAAGGCAGATGTGGGGGAAGATTTCCACAAACTGGGATTGCCAACAGGTGAGGATTCTGGAAACACTGCCTCTCCCCAGTACATGCTTATGGTACCTGGAGACCAATGCAACATTTGTCTGAATCACTGGTAGGACTGACACTCAGTGAACTTTTAGTTTGGCGTTACATCAATAGAGCAACGTTGAAGGATTTTGTGCAGAGCTTCAAGTACAGTGACATCTGTTTAACACTGTGAGAAACTAAACTACCAGGTCATTTTCAAGGTATTATATTTGCAATTAATGGCTTACCACCTAACTCTATTACAAGCATACACACATTGATATATAGCAGCAACGAATCTCTGATAGCTGGGTTTGAACTGAATTTACAATTGTGGAGATGCATGTCCAAATCTTGGGATTAAAATACCAGACTGTTTCGCTATCAAAAAATATTACCTGGCAGAGTTATAAAGACAACAGTATTCTGGACTGATCAAGATAGTGTATCTTAAAGGGCTAAGCTTTTGCATTCCTTTTAAATAAAAATTGCTTGCTTGTTTGTTTTACTGTTGCAGTGGCATCCCCTTTTAGGTGGATTGTGGATAATGAACTTCTCAGAGAAAATCATTTAACCTGCCCTGATGATTACATCACTGATAAATTACCCGTCACTAGAGCACCGAAAGGTAACTTTTAGAGCAGAGAATAATTCAGACTTTAAACACTCTATGAGAATTAAAGCATTGGAAGATATAGCAGATCTGAGTAGTTTTATAGTTTTCTGCCAAAGCAGAAGGAACTCTAGTATTAGGAGCATAAACTATCACTAAAGGGACATTCTCAAAATAAAATTGATAAATTAAAAATTCTTCTCCTCTGGAATCAATGGATTATTGAGTTTAAATGTGCTTAAACATGGAATTTAATGGTGGTCGCACATTTGTTTACAGTTCTTCTGACTGTATTAGTTGTGGCTGCTCTGTTTCTATTCAATTTCATGAGCACAAAGCTGCGTCTACATCTTGTATACAGGGAAGAGAAGTGGTTACATTAAAGTAAGAACTATTTTCAGTGAAATAAAATTGTATTCTGTATGTTGGGTTTGAAACCATAGAATCATAGAAATGTAGAATCACAGAATCATTACGGTTGGAAGAAACCTCTGAGATCATCAAGTCCAACTGAATTTTCCAGTTCAGGAAATATATCAGCTTAATTTCTAAATGAAGATCAGTAAGAAAAATCTTTTAGGTGATGTCAAGACTTCTTTACTTCTTTTACTCATGTGTGAGCCAAGATGAAAGGTTTTAGTATGGTATTAACATGATTTTTTTTCAGTGAAGTCAAAACAAACATTTCAGAGTAATCAATGTATTGACAAATTCCAACATTTATGAAGTTTTTTTCCCTTGTAATTCCAAACAAAGGCAAAAATCTAACATCTCACAGCCTCCTCTGAGGTGGCATTTTTGCTGTCTAACTATCAGAACTTGGGACTAGATGGTACATCCCATTTATGTCTATTTTCTGACGGTCATAATTCCATCATATAGATCTTTCTATAAACTGGACAGGACATTCTAAGGCCCACTCGCTTGTAAGATTAACGTATCTTTCTGAGAGTAACTTTCTTTGTATATAACTTGTTTAATGTTTATTTGTAAAAGCTTTCTTACTAAAGCACTAAGCTTCATTTGTTTAAAATTATAAATGTAAATTAAATTCTAGGTGACTTAAAGTGTATTTTACCATCAACAAGACTAATATAAATTCACACACCTATACTTAGAATAAACGTTTCCAATTCTGTTTTTCCATTATAAAATTTATTTTTTCTTTGAATTGTAGGAAAATCAGAACCTGGCTACCTCAAAGAGACATTTAGTTTTAAACAGCGTGCTCCTTCAGTCTCACTGGACCAGCTGCGTGCAGAGTTTGCACACCTACGGCAAATATCTGGCAGTCTGCAAAATGTGTCTTTATCCACATTAACTCTGCCTTCAACTCCAGACAAGAAGCATCAGATTAAAAGGACAAGTAAGGTACATTTTACAGATTCATTTTCTTTAGTCTGTCAGAACAGTAGGGACTATTGCCGTTCCTGTAAGAAAGAGTGAATATCACCGCATCGTTGATTTGGCTCCAGTACTTACTGTATTTGATCTGTTAAGAAAAGAGAAATACAATGTTTCTATATGAACTTTCAATGCTGTATAGCTCTAATTAGACATGTACGTATACCTTTTTAATTGTCTTCAAAATTGTCTTTAATTTTGCGCCATGGTCTCTCTGTTTTTCAAAGAAAACCAATGCCTCACAGAAATCAGCCTGGAAAGACAGTAAGTACAAAGCAGAGGAAGAAAGTGCACGTGCTTACCCTGCCAGACTTCAGAAAAGACAGAACTACTTGAAGAACCCCCACTTATTCCCACCAAATGCTCTTCATGGAGGCAAATCTCGTGTCCTTTCTCAAGAAAAGGTGGAGCAAATCATTGCCAGAAGAAAAGCAGAAGATAATAAAGGGTATGCAGTATATACAGTTTCTTGTTTCTGAGCTGGAGCGCACAGAGAGCTCCGCTATAGAATTGCTGTGGATTTGTATGTAGATATTTTGAGCAAAATGTCTGTATGGTCTCTTAGGAAGCAACGTACGTCTGTATGACATTTTGGTTTTGCCAAGGGATGCATTCTACAATTTCTCATTTTATCAGTATTTACAGAACCAGGCAGTAAGACAATGCCTCCTTTTTTTTTTATCTTTCAGAGTTACCTCATTTGTTCCTGTGTTTCTTGCCAATCCACCTACAGTTTTGTTTTCTGATTATGAAGTTGGCCAGGTTTATGAGGTGAAAATATACTTCTTTGTAGATGCTTAGTCTTACCAATTAGAAGCATTATGTCCTGCCATGTCTATGTATTTCACTATCTTTTGGCTTTCTGCAGTTTAACAGAAGCCTGAGTTTCTTCTTTATATTTAATTAATGACTCTAGCTTCCTTCA
>NW_010206372.1:36914-44379 GCF_000695765.1 Mesitornis unicolor | reverse complement strand
TCTTTCACACATGCCACTGACACAGTAACCAGTGAAAAGTAAAAGGGACCCTGCTTGTTTTTGGTAGTAACTGATTCAGTCTTTATTGAATAAACTGAGGTTTTTAAGGCCAGTTGTGATGATAGATAAGCTACTACTAGCAGAGTACTAGGGAACTGCAAACATTGTGAGTGATGATAAGTACAATGGAGTCTTCTATTTTCTTTTTAAATGAAGATGACTATAGAGCTGCAGAACATCACTTCAACAGGTCATCACGTAAGAGTTATCCCCCCCTCTACTTCAGCATTTACTGTTGGGCCAGGTAAGGGTTATTTTTACTGCTTTTAAGATGTTAACACATAAGCAACCTAATTTAGCTGCTTGAACAAAAATGATGTTTGGTTCTGCTATCCGTAGTGCTCTGGGTAGAACAACAATCTGCTCGGTTCTTTAGAGGCTGAAGGTGGTCTTATATCTCTAGGACCATTCACATACAACTCATGAGCAGATTCAAGTAGTCTAATGAGGAATTCAAGAAGACTAACATTAAAATGTTTGAAGTTAGGTTGAAATATATCCATGGAATACCTGGATTGAGTATTACCAAAATTTATTTAAGAACAGACGTAGTGTCCATTGAAATCAGTCACGGGAGAGGGTTAGAAACAGCATACTTCAACTGCTGCAAGGAAATTCAGGTTAGAGGAAAGGTAAGAAAAACATCTTTCCTACTGTAGGATAGCCAGGCACTGGCATAGATTGCCTAAGGAGATTGTGGTGTCTCAGTCACAGCATTGGAGGATTATTTAGGAGAAGTTAGATCCCCTCCATGTAAACCTTGTCTTATGGCAGAGGAAAATTGAGAAACATCTCTAGATTTCTCCTCGTTCTGTTTTCTTTAGTTATGAGAAGCATATTTCAGATAAAAAACCTTTTTTGGGTTCAGGATATGCACATACACAGATTACACTGGCAGGCCTTTTGTGGTCATTCATTTATAACAGCTTGACTTAGGCAATAAATGGGGAGAGTTTACAGGCACCTTTCCAGAGGGAGATGTGATTATAAAAACGTATGCCAATTTTGGGAGGTTTTAATTTTTTAAATTCCTTGTGTTTTTGTTGTGTTTTTTTTCCCCCAAGGAAAATTTCCAGGAAAGGGAGGAATGGTTGCTCCTGGGATGACGTGCCAGTACACAGTCCGATTTATTCCTGAGTATCTGGGAGATTATGAAGATTCTATGGTAGTGGAGACTCAAGCATCAGTACCTCTTCTGATCCCGATTCAAGCTAAAAGACAGCCTCCAGTGTTGACGTGTCAGTAATGCCCAGTTCTTAAGTTTCTCTAAATTAAATGGATTTGTAGTTGTTTTGTTTGTTTTTTTTTAATTTGACTCTTTCCAATTTTATGTCACAAAATCAATGTGAAAAAACTTGCCAGTGCTTTTTCTACATTTTTTATATCTATCTCATTTTAACTCATAATAGATTTGTTAGTTCTTAAAATGTAATCCTGTCAAAGTTTTTCTCAATTATTTTTGATTGCCACATCAAGCTCATTTTTTTTCACTGTATTAGAGGAATGAGCAGGAGCCAATTTTCTAGGTTTGTGTCTTGCGGATTTGTGAACTACTAACTAATTACTAACCCTAAATATTAAGGAATTGTGATTTAATTATAAATATTTGATGCTATTAATTAATATTCATGGGATGTTACATTAATTATATATCACAGAATCACAGAATATTAGGAGTTGAAAGGGACCTTGAAAGATCATCCAGTCCAACCCCTGCCAGAGCAGGATCACCAGACCAGGTCACACAGGAACATATCCAGGCGGGTTTTGAATGTCTCCAGAGAAGGAGACTCCACAGCCTCTCTGGGCAGCCTGGGCCATGCTCTGGCACCCTCAAAGTAAGAAAGTTTTTCCTCGTGTTCAAGTTGAACCTCCTATGTTTCAGCTTGCTCCCATTGCCCCTTGTCCTGTCACTGGACATCAGAGAGAAGAGCCTGGCTCCTTCCTCCTGACACTCGCCCTTTACAAATTTATAAACAAGAAATTTGCTTTGATTTTTTGTAAATTCACCTTTCTTGTTATACGGAGCTTTTTTAAAAATCGTCTTACCTTTTGTCCTCATTCAATGGAGTCTTTTAAGTAGGAAGTGCCATTAAAATGTAAGATGAATGTAGAAATACACACCTCATACTGTTTAACTTTCAAATTGAAAGAATTTAAGGCTTTTTAGGGTTGCAGCACCTTGCATATTTGTTTCCAGTAATTTTGTCTTTAATGAGAACTGGCTTTGCCAGCTGCTAACCTTCACTGTGTCATCTGATTTTCTGTGTTGCTGCAGTGCCTTGCCTTGTAGACTGTGGTTTCTGCCTTGTTGGAGGAATAAAAGTAATGATGATTTTGTGCAGAAATGAGGGATCTCACCGTGGGAAGTTTTGTATAACGCCAAAGAAGGACTGGCCACTTTCTGATTTTGAGGTGAGTGAGTAGAAGGGAAATACTGGATATGGTATGGTATCAGTGCCCTGACGTGAAGGCCTTTAATGTAGTCATGGTATATTAGCTCAGAAGTCAGAAGGCCTTGCTGGGGACATCTCTACTGTTCAGTTCTATCAGGGATTCACATTTATCCTCCAGGCCAATCTCCCTGACTTGTGCCTCCTGTTTGTGCTCTGGCTTGCCTCTGGAAGAAGTTATCTTGCTCAGTGATGAGGTGAACTCAGGAATAGATCAGGGAAAGGACAACTGGCTTAAACTTTAATGGTACCCTTAAAGCAAATAGAAATGCAAGTAGTTCTAGCATTGCTTGAGATAATTTCCTCCCCTTTCCTCACTTACTGACCTTGCTGCACCTATAGACCTTAGCCTTCCACTCCAGTACTGCTCTGTCTTTAGGTTTCCATCACAAAACATGTTCTAAGTCATATGGACAAAGAAGATAAAATTTAACTGGTAGATTGGTATTTTATGTGCTGGAGAAAGGCCTAATGGGATAGCTGATGTGCCAGGATGTCCTTCCTGAGATGCTTTACAGTTCCAACTCAAAGTGAGTCATAAGCATGGAGAAGCAGACAGAGCTCCTATGCTCAGGCATAGCTGTTCTGTGAACAGAAATATTAGGGCTCCTGACACTATCATTTGTCTTTGGAGACAGCACCTTCCCTCCTGCTTTCACCAAGATAATTATAAAGCATGGACCACGTCTTCTAATTAAGCCATAGGCATAAGCCACGTGCTTTTGACATCTGTAAAAAAGAATAAAGAGGTAGAAATGTGACATTGCAGTATACTGCTTGTCTTAGGTAATCCTGTATTTTAAAAATAACAACTTGATCAGTTTGATTTATTTTTTTTTCCTTCTTTTTTTTAACAACTTAGGCTGTTGCCACTGTTGGATTTGTGATACAGGATCCTTTTGGGATCCGTCCCGCTGTTTTTGAGCTAGCTCCAGGGGAGAGTACGACAGTAGAGGTTAGTACCAACTGCTATAGAAAGTATTTATCCTTTTATCAAATACATTAGCAAACAAGATCATTTCAGAAGATCATGACTGGACCATGCGAATCTGGGGTTGTGTGAGCAAAAATGGTCAAATCCTTTTGTGCAATTGTACTGGAAGAATTGCAATTGTGAGTCGTACTGGAGAGTCTTTCATTGCAACTTCCAAGTCTTGCTTAGCCACTCGGAAACCAGTCAGATTTTCCTTCTGTGAAGAATCCTGTTAGAGAAAACAGGAATCTGGGAACACAGGAGTCCTTATTTCACTTCAGCTGGGACATCAAGTCCAAGAAACTTTTCCTTTCTGAGCTTCCTTGGCAAAAAAGGATATCTGAGGAAAAAAAAAATTTCTTTGATTGTAGAGCAGCAGGTACAAATCCTTCACTTATGATGTGCTCTTTCCTGAAAAAGATCCTGCAGTAGGTGTGCTTTACTGTTTGCCACCACTACTTTCTCTGATGTGGGTCACATTTTATTATAGCATCACTATGGGGCGAGGAAGAGGAATATGGAGAGTATCACTCTTCCAGAATCCTGCCCTTCCAGTATGTTCTGGCTGTTGATAAGAAGACAAGAATGGGTCAGGCAGGTGTGGATAAAGGAGAAACATTTCTCCTCTTTCATGTCCTCCCAGGTGCATTGCTTCAGCAGGGCAATGTAGGAGAGAAAGAGGAGATACATTTAGTATGAGTTGAGTTTGCAGGTGGTAATGGATAAGAGGTAGAATAACCACGCCCCACCTTACCCAGCCAAAGTTTTCGGCCTCTGAACAATTTTTGTTGAGATGGAGCTGAGGGAATGCACAGCAGCTGCACTGTTCACACTGCTGTGGCTTGGCAGTGGTGCCATTGCTCAGTGACTGCGGACAGATTTGATTCTGAGGGTGCAATTCATACAACTGACCCAGCAGACTGTCCACATCTGCAACAACTACAGAGGCAGCCTCTGGTGACCATGCAGATGCACACATGTACATTTAGTGACCCAGAAAACACCTCTTTCTTTCTGGTCTGTATGAAGGGAATGTGACACTGTTTCTTGCGAAGGTAAGATTTAGTACTGATCACTAGAACTGTCCTTTAGTGAACATTTATGAATAGAAGTTTATTATTTCCTGGAAAGAACTCAGTTACAGACATTGCTATTTCACTTCTCTCTTTCAGGTAGTGTTTTTCCCTTCTTCTCCAGAATTCTCACAGCAAATATACACCATTGTTTGTGACAGTTGCCAGTTCAGTGATTTTACAGTCACAGGTTTGTTTCTAACACCTTTCAGAGATCACGTTTCCTACACTGTAGATAATCAAATAATGTGAGTGGTTGTTGATGGCTTGAAGTGATGGTAAGATTTTACATCATTCAATTAAGTAAATACTTTGTTCCTTGATGGTGTTAAATGCTAAGCTATTGTGGTGGTGGTGGTGGTGGTGTTATTGCTACTCCATCCCAGTGCATGAAATACATGGGTTTCAGAAAGCACAAAGCTATTAACCCACTGTAGCCAAAACTCCAAATGTAAAATATCATCGAGTAGCAGAAAACCTCTGTAGTCAGGTGCAATTCATTCCTTAGGCTTTTGTGTCGATACAATAACATGGCAAACTATAAGACATGAGCTTTAACAAGGCTGAAAGACATTTGGGTGTGAAGCAAATTTGGGGTGCATCTTGCATTAGGGTATTCAGGAGAGACAGGCAGTCTTTGTGCTAGCTAATGAAACCGGTTGAAATTCTTGTAACTGTTTGTGCTTGTCCTGTAATTAACTGGGAGTGCTATAACATTAGGCTTGACTTGTAGTCTATTTAATCACTTTATTACAGGTATTTCCTCTGGAAATTTTTTAATAGTGCATGTGCTGCTGATTTTTATTTTAATATACTGCCCAAAACATCTGGTAGCCACATTATCAACCAATTGCAAACACTCTGCTCGCTTCAGTGAAACAATGCTGATTGAAGTGAGCTGAGGTTGTGGCCTTGAAATCCAGATCTGTTAAATACATGAAGAGAAGGTCTCTGCTGATATATGTTTAGGAACAAAGAACATCAGGAAAATATTGTACAATTAACACCTTGGAGTTCTGAAACTTGAGGAAATGCCAGATATAATCAGTAATGGCCATTGCTGACATTTGCTGTTAATGAGTAATATGAACAATGTTAATAGTTAAACAGTAATACCTCCTTATTTCTTCAAGGGGTTGGAGAGCTGATAGCTGTGGAGCTCTTGTCTGTCACGGGTGGAGAAAGCAAACCTGAACTCGGTGAAGTTACTGATGTAACAGCACAGCATCTCATACGATTTGACCCCCAAAACCCACACATCACCGAGGAGAAGAAATTGGTTATAAGAAACTCTACGTACGTAGCTGTTATTAATAAAGTAATGCTCTGCAGTCTGAACATACTGGTAGGGATCCCAATTGTGATGCCATCCTCCCTCAAGCTGGAGAAACCTTCATGCCCTTGATAAACTTTGTGCTGAAGCCTTGCTTCTTTTTGCTCGGTTGTTTAGTAATTAAGGATATGCTTGTAAGAGCAGGAACATTATCAATAGATCAAACATTATGGCAACCATTAGCCATACCATTCTATTCATACGCTGCCTGCCTAGGTCAATGTATTTGCCTCAGTGTAAATAAATCTACAACCGCAAAAGAGTCATAAATATGGACGGTTGCAGGAAATGTTTAACAGGGTCATCCAGATGGGATCTATCTAACTTTACATGTTTACAATGTATACTTGTGCAACTGAGCTAAGCACCTTGTGCTCTTTTCCTTTCATAGTGCAGGGAAACAGATGCTTTTAAGGAAGCAATTCTGACTGTAGACATCTCCCACAAAATAAGACATAAAGCATCCTGGACTCCACTAGATCTCTGCTGGTTAAAATGGGAGCCTAATGCAACTACCTCATATTAAAACTTTCACGTGATTCCTACTATTGAGTCCTAATAGATTTAAATATAAACTCTATTTGAAGACAAGGAATATGTCCCTATGTACAGTTACATTGTACTGAACATATTTACATCCTGATTTTACTCAAAATCAGTCAGGCAATAATAGAAGTACACTAATGTGCATGATTGCAGTAGCTAGAGGCTGCAGATCATCAAAGTAGTGAGGACATCAGTACTGGTTTTAGATACATTAATGTAAATTGCTACTTGCTACAGTGAATTTCTGGAAGTTTGTTTAGTGGCCTGGAAACCACACATGCATAAAGCCAGAAGAGAATGCTGTTTGGGTAAAGAAAGTGGGATTCAGTGAGCTGGATACTGTAGACTGACGAAGGGTGTGTCTATGCCAATTTCCACGTTTTCGCTGTGCTGTGATGATGACAGCAGCCCCTGCACGTCTGGTGTGTCAGCATTTGTATGAAACAAAGCTGGCCAGACTGAACTTCATAGAAGCAGAAAAGAGAAAACTTTCTACTGCTACAGAAACCAATACAAGAAGTTGCACTAGTTCAGTTTTATGCCATCGATACTGACTCTGAAATTCCAGTGTCCTTCCTCCTCTTAGTAAGGCAAAGTTTTTGAGGTAGTCCAAACAAAGTTTTAAAACCTATAACCCATTCCACAGAATACACTTCTGCTGAAGCAACCTAGTTAGAAACCTTTTCTGGATTACAGAGAATACTGCAGAGTCACACCACAACTTGGACTTGGATTAAATTCAGAATGTCATGTAGATGAGCAGCAGCAATCCAATGCAAACATACTGATATCAGTTTGGGGTTGATCTCAGATTCTTGAAAGAAGAATTGTCAAGTTTCATAAAAGTTGTATTACATTACAAGTTCAATAAGGCAAGAAAGTGTTGCCATATTTTGCATATTTATATAATTTACTTCAATAAATTAGCATGTTCTTTGTGCTGTTGATGTACTCTGGCTCTGTGCTGCCTCATCAGCTTTGTAGCTTGCAAAGACTGGTAAGTCTAACCTCTGTCATTTTCAAGGAG
>NW_010206372.1:35926-36883 GCF_000695765.1 Mesitornis unicolor | reverse complement strand
TACACTGAAAAAGGAACTGAAAACTTTCTTACAATATCTTACCCCAAAAAGTCTACTTTTTTAATCATAGCTTTTTGTTACTGATTGATCTCTTTGCAGCCACATACAGCTTCCTTTCTACTGGCAGAAAGTGAAGCCTAATCTGAAACCACTAATCCCTGAAGAAACTGCAGACTTTATGAAGCTCAAATACGAAAGAGACACTGAGTCAGCCTTCTCCCTGAATCCTGAGCAGGGAGTTCTGCTTCCCCAGGCTGATCATGAGTTTATTCTCACTTACACTCCACAGGAGGTATGGCTTGTGATTCCTTCCTATCTATAAACTCCAGCTGTGTATTTTTATGCAAGTCATAAAATCCTTGCTGTGCAGCTTTCTGAATTAAATTTAATTAGCTGGTACTATGCTCTGATAAACAGTGTTCAAAATGTAGAAAGTTACTAAAAGAAAACATGTTTTGACTGCAAAATATGAGGCAGTTTCTGATCTCATGTCATTTTTTTGGTACTGATTGGTCACAATTAACCTTACACTGAAACTGTGGACACATCCTCATAGCTGCAGCTGTGCTGGCTGGTAAAGTTACCACCCTCACCCTCACCACCCTACCAGCTCCTCCAAAATCTCCTGATCCTTCCCATCTGCAGTGTGAGCTGCTTTGGGAATGTGCCTCATACCTACTACAGCCTAAACAAGCTTGGTTAACAAACAGTCATTATTTAAACTGTTTCCAACTGTAGCTTTTGGGGCTGAAATAGGTCCTATGAACAGTTGTGGAGTAAATTAAGGAAGTATTGGTAGCCTTTGACAGAGAAATGATGGTATGCAGCTGTACCAGTGACTGTTGTCTTAGTTTCTGTTCCTCCGTCAGTATAAATAAGGAGCTGAGCTCACTATATTTAAAGAAACTTGATCCAAAGTAAGCCCAAGAGTGGGAATATTCCATGCTGCGGTGATTG
>NW_010206372.1:21084-35915 GCF_000695765.1 Mesitornis unicolor | reverse complement strand
CTCAAATAAATATGGAAGAGAAATTAACTGGGGTTTTAAATACTTTAATTAGTTTATAGAAAAATATACTAACGATGTTTTAAAGATTTCAATTTGTTAACAAAAATACATTGAATTTATGTATACATTTAAATTAATATCTCTCTACGAACAAATGAGTCTTTTGCAAAGCCCTTCAGATTTAAGGCCCGATTCTGTGTTTCCTTCCCTGCTCCCCCATTAGAATACAGAAGGCATCCTCCTTTCCCATGAAAAAAGTAGTGTTTCTTACTCAAAATCAGATTGATGGTCAATTAAGCTAAATGCCCTGGAGTGGGTAGAAGAAACTTTAAGTTAGCACAGCAGTACTGATCTTAATTTGGGGAGCCTTTGCAGATGCTTGTGTGCAGTATGCAATATACTGGGGAAATAATAACAAGCATGTCAAAAATGAGTGTTTTTCTTGGAACCATTCACCATGAGATCAGAACCTGGCTTAATATTTTGCAGTGAAACATGTTTTCTTTTAGTAACTCTAGAGTTTGAATATTGTTTACCAGAGCTTATTGCTTCGATGATGATCATTCACCCTTTAAATGTAAACCAATTTTCCACCTTTTTTAAAATCCTCTACGTAACTGATTATGTGACATTAGAATTTTCTCCTTCTCCATCTGTGTAGGTGAAGAGTTACCACAGCGTGATTCAGATGGTACTGAGGGACATCCCAGAATCACCTTGGTAAGCTGAGAAATGATATTTGCCAGTAAGATGTGTAGCCACATTTTAGCTATTACATTATTTACTGGGTTTCTTCATCTTTCTGGTGATGATGGATGGACATTTATAAAACATTTTATCCTCACAACCTATAGTGGTAAAAAGAGCATCTCTGTGAGCTTCACTCGTGTCTGAACACACACCTTAGCCCTAGCTAAGGCTGCACTTCTCTCTGAAAAAAGATAATACTGTCATTTTGTCTGTTAATTTCCCAGGCTTTCTGCTGAGACTTCCAGCAGGTTTTCCTGTTATTACTGTTTGTCGCAGCAGTCTATGACTTACATATTTGTTCATGAGCAGACTGGGACAACGAGAGTACTTTTAAAAACCACTGGAATTTTTCCAGTTTTCAATCGTCCCCAACCTGAGCAAGTTGCACACTGGCTGTCTGTAAAACTTTTGATGGTTTTCAGGCTTGATCTGGCAGTGAAAAGATGGAATTCAGTTTAAACACCGGTTTAAAATCCTTAATAATTCTACCATATTTCTTCCCAAAGTTTAATAAAAGAGGGGATGCTTCAGGGCAACCCAGAATGCAAAGCAGGGGATGCAAAAGCACTGGAAATAGAAGTTAAAGGATCAACAGAACCCTTTCTCCTTCTTCTGGAACCGTACGCCATTATCATCCCTGGAGAAAACTTTACTGGTGTAAACGTCAGAAAAAAATTCAAGGTTTGTTTGCTTTTGACTTCATTGTTATCATGTGCATCGTGTCACTAGATGACATAGGTGTTCTTAGAAGATATCAGACAATCCATGTTATTTTAGCTTTTCTTAAATCTTTTTAAAGGAGGCCATGAGTGCAGTCTGTACTAAAATGCCCTAGCAGGCCTCCTTAGCCCCACACCCCTGGGAGCTGGCTTTATTCTTTTTTAATCTCTCAAGTTAGATACCACAGAGCATTACCCCTGTCAATGTTTTTTTGGGTCACAGACCTGTTGCTTATCAGTTTGTCACTCCTGTAGTGTCAAAGTTTTCCAGTTGGGAGGAACAGCCAAGGGATGGTTTAATTACTTCATCACAGAAGCAGTTTATTCAAGCACAGAAGAGCTGCAGGATTCACATATGCTGCAGCTTACCAGACCTTACTGTTTCCTGCAGGTTCTGGTAGTTTCTGTTTGACCATTATGGAACAGAGCGCTGCTGTTATTGTCCACTCACTCAGCATCCTCTTCACTGCAGATCAGGATCCTTTTGATCTTAAACTCACATGGTAAAAATAGGCCTGCTAGCAAGCGCCAGCCAGGAAGACATTCCCCAGTTAATGGTCTTCCCATTTTGTTCTTAAAGATACTGCTAATCAGCATTTAATTTTGTGCTTTCTTTTCCTAGAGTTTCTTTTTCAACTTAAGACAGCCGTTTCATACTTTCCAGTAATCCAGTATAGCTACTCATGTGGTGTAGGTAGTTAAGTCACTGGTAATATAATGACATTCTTCACAGTTTCCAAGATGTTTTTAGTCTTAAAAAAATAAGAATTTGAACTGTGCTTAGAAATAATTGTGCTTCAGAGAACAAAGTTATTTGTCGTAATTAAGAAATAATGTCTGAATAGATCTGAATAGATCTGAAGAGCAGGCCAAAGTTTTTAAGAGCTTCCATCTCTCTCACAGACAGAGCCTCTGGGAAAAACAAGAGGCTGCTCTCAAACAAAAGATTTGAAATTTAAGCTTTGAATATTTGTAACATTTTTTTAAATAGGGGAAGAGTTTAAAAGGCTATAAATATGATGAAGTTTTTGAAAAGAATGGTTAATGGATTGTCTTTATGTTTCAGAAAACACCTTCACTAGTATGAAGGTAGCCATCTAATTAAATACAGTCCTTTCAGCATAGATCTCCACATCTGAGCTACCTGCACTAAGCTTTCCTTATGGTCCTCGGAGATCTCACTGGCAGCATCCAGGGGATGGTCCATCTCCTCCTGTAGGCTAAGATAGGTTGGAGGAATTGCTCCCAGCACTCTCCAGTTGGCTTTCTTTTCAGTAAAGAGAATCCCAGGAGATGAGGTCTGTTTCGCATCTGTTTTTCGGACACCTGAAATCCAGTCAGGTGAATCTCACTTCTTCGTGTCCTTGTTTCACATCACAGAGGAGAAAGGAAAGGGAGGACACAGCATTGTCATGAAAATGACAGTAGTTAGTGCATGGTTAGTGCTAGTACTGCTCAAGGCAGAGGTTAGGTGAAGTTCTGTGCCTTTCCACTCTTACTGTGCTCACTTTATTTCCAGATTCTGATGAAGATACAGTCTGTTGTAGCTAGATTCGAGGTATATTAGCAGGTTGTAATGTTTAGTGATGCTCAGCATATGGTTAAATTTTGCAAAGTAAAATACAAGTGATACAAGACTTGCAATACCTAGTTTGCAGTGCATCAGTACTCTCAGCACTCTGGCTTGTGGCTGTGAAAGCTTAAAGTGCATTAATTGTCTCATTGATTTTAATTGTTTTAGATGTGGAATAACAGCAAATCAGTGATCAAGTTCACATGGGAGAAAAGCATCCTCTGTGAGATTATGGAAGTCGAACCTCATACTGGCATCATAGGTAAAGTTTCTGTGACTTGAAAGCACCAGTTAATGACAGAAATATTTAAATTTGTATGAGTGGAAAAGAAAAGTCACAGAGCACTACAATGCAAGCTGCAAAACAAGACCTGATCCCCACCCCACTGGGGATCCAGCAGGAGACTTAATTTGTTGCAGGAGTTACAGTAACAGGCTTGCTGCAGGTGATTTCTTTGCAAAATGGTGAGACAGGACCCTGAATTTTTCTTTTCTAGATATGAATCAGTGCTGTAAGTTTGAACTGGCAATTACTGGAACCAAACCTGGCCGTGTTAGCCATAACCTGCAGTGTAAAATTGAACACTGTCCAGAGCCGGTTGTGCTGCACGTTGAGGCTGCTTTTAAGGTAAGTTCAGTGTTGAGGCGTGAGTGGCTGTGGGGCATGGCCATTGTCCATGTAAAGCTTTTAGCCTCCTGAAGGCATGACAAATCTAAAGCAGTTACAAACAGGAGGTATTTTTGCTGTCTAGTAACTATTGAGACGATGTTGGTACTCCCATGACAGTAAGTATTTTTCTGCATTACAGGCAATGCATTTGCTTTCTGCTATTCTCTGTGAAACTGAATGTTCATCTTAGATAATACGTGCTTCTTAATTAGGCAATTTTGGCAGAAGTGTCCATTCTGACATCTCTTTCCTGGTGTCCTAGGGTCCACTTCTTTCTATTGACGTTCCATCACTGCAGTTAGGTTTGATTAAGCAGGGTGAGACTGTGGTAAGAACCTTTGAGATTAAAAATCTGTGTCAGCTGCCAGCACAATGGAGAATGCAAGAAAGCCAGGTCTGTCTGGCTGAAAGGAATGAAGAGGTAAGTCACTGCTATAGCTGGCTATGCTCCCTCTTCAGCTGTTTCTTCCTTATGCTTAGGAGTTGTAATACTCATTCCTGATACCAAAAGTTCTAACAATTCCCTGAACCCCAGAGAGATTTTAGACTTAATCTCTTGAATTTGTTGTCCCAGCACGCATTCATATCCCAATGAAGATCAGAGATCAAGTCCTCCATTCCTCCTGCGTAAGAGCTACCCCTTTCCTTTCCTAAACCTCTCCAGCCCCCACCCCACATGGGTGCTCTTTCTGTTTCCACTCCTCCAACCCTCCATCCCTGACCTTCTGTGCAAGCATCTCTCCAGCTTGTGGCACCTTGCAGAGCTGCTGCTAGCCCCTTGTCTTGGGAGGAGACACTGCTGCTGCTGACACGCTCCCCCTCACTCCATGCACAGGCATCTCTGTTATGCCCCTGGCTCTGACTCCCCTTTTCATTGCCTTTTTATTAGCTATTCCTATAGAAGCAAAGTCCTGTCTCCTTGTCTAGCCAGGTTTTCACAAAGCTAACGCTGCGCTTACTGAAATCAGCCCAGGTGGGACTCCAGAGGCAGAGGGAAAGGACATGTCTGAGAAAAACTAGACACATGCATGTCACAATCAGCATGTGTGGCTTCAGCATTTTACACCTGCTTTGCAGGCTTCAAGTAAATTTCTGTTTCTCCTTTCATAGGTATCTCCCTTTACCATTCAACCGTCTGCTGGAGAAATACCTCCTTTGGGTATATGCAGTGTGTCAGTTCAGTTCACATCACTGCTGTGCCAGCGTCTCCAGACAATATTAGAACTAGAGGTAGAAAATGGAGAAGGAAGGTAAGGAGGCGAAGTGGCATTCTGCTTTGTTTTTTCCCTGAGATTCACATGTGATTTTCACTTTAGGTAGTTTTATCTCCTAAAATAAAAATACGTGGCAGGAACTCGGAGTGGGGTTGTGTAACCTATCAATGGACTATCCAATCACTAATATTGCTAAATAAACATAATCATCATTCTTTCCAGCATGCTGTTGTATGTCTAGCACATTTCATTAACAGTAACAATAGACCATCTGTGTGTTTATTTCCAGTCATCTTCCTGTTTTTGTTGAAGTTCAGACCCCCCAAGCGTGCCTGATATCTAGTCATCTGGTATTCACTGAGATTTATACCGGGGTTCCTGCCAAAGCAACCAGCAAACTTTTTAACCAGACACTGCTGCCAGCAAAATACTTATGGGGAAAGGTAAATGTGCTTTTAATGGATGAAGAGTACAGCAGGGATGGAAATTGTAATTTCTATACAAATACAAACTACTCGTAAAAGCTTTTCTGATGTATCCTTTGAGCACTGATTCCTGTTTACTAGCTTATGAGCAAGACTTCAACTTGAGACCAGCCTTGAAAAGATTAACTGTGAGTTGGTACTAATATGCTCTTACTGTCTGGGACTCACTCCTGGGAGTACAGGTGGGCTCAGATGTGAGGGGAAATAGGACGTAAGCTACCAGAGTATTAAACAAACGGCCATGACAGTTTAGCATTTGCATTTAATTCAGCAGAGCAAAGAAACAGTGGTGCTTTTGAATTGTGCCAAAATTTTGCTTGAATTTTACATTGTGGATGGGATTCAGCTCACTAATTAGGACCCCTAAATTTGATGTCAGCATGTACGCTATGGTCTGAACTCCCTTTTCAGTCAACTGAAATCTGAGCAGGAAGTCAGTCACCAGAATATACACATCTAATGTTGTTTTGGGTGCTATAGGGTGTTCTTCCTCACCTCCAGGCATCACTCAAGAAGTGTGGTCTCTTGTAAGTCCTGCCACACCAGCCAGCCACGCTTCTATGGTTTGGCTACCCTATGTGCCTGTGTCTGGGCAACTGAATCCTACCCCTTGTGTACAGCCAATGGAGTCCAGAGACTCCATTCAGCTCCCCCTAAAACAGACACCTACTTTAGTCTGCAGAATGTTCTCTAGCACATACTACCTGGACGTCTGTTCGCTACAATGGTAGTGTTGATGCTCATTATGTGTACAATTAGGTTAATTAGCCTGTAAGCTGAATCCTACTGTCAGTGCCTTGGTCATTCAGATCTACTCAGACATCCAGGGTTCAGCTTGGTTGCCTACATAAAATGTTTCAGTGCCATCCGAGATGTCCTTAGGTGCCCAAGACATCCTAACTGAGTGTGTGGATGATATAGGACCTATGGGAAAACATTTTGGAACACCTGGAGCCTAGGAGGGATATCCACAGCATTTTACATGGTACCTGATGTTTGTGTGTGAGCAAACGAGTTGAACCCCATACATGCCATGTGCGTTTAGTCAATTAGGGAAGGTGCCAACACCAGGATTGTCTCTGTAGGTCACCTCTGTAGTCAATAGAGAGAGATGTGGCACCTGTAGGATCCTGCTCCAATATCAGACAGGTTGACTTCAGCCTGGGAAGGCTTGTGACTGTGAAAGGGATGACAGTGACTCTGCTCCCAGCCCAGATGCCTCAATTGGGGACCTGAAGTCATTTGGAATAAATGTAACATAAGGATCTTATCAACCATGGAGGAATTGTAAAACAAGCTTCATCTCAACAAACTGTACATGTCGCTACCTGAAAAGTGTCCTAAACCTTAGAATAACTCTGTTTCTATAGTTCTCTTTGCTCTGTAGAGAAAATCTGAAAGAATTGGAGTTAATGAATTAAGAGAGTTACCTGAATGTCTGTCCTTTCTGTTCAGCAGCTCATTGGAAGTCAGGCAGCTTTCTGCTCTGCTGCTGTCTCCCCAGCCAGTGGCACCCTAGGCCCACATGAAGAGAAAGAATTCTGCATAGAGCTGTCAGCTAACATTGTGGTAAGTTTAAAAATGGGTGCAATTTTTATTAAAACAGCAACGCTGGTGTTCTCATCTTGCCTCCATCTGGCAAAAGGAAGGATTTTTATATGCAAAATATAATACTCTATTTTTTCTGTGTAATATCTCTGAAATCACTTTGCCTTAGAGGTAACCATGGTTGAAGGCAAGACCTGAATCAGTCCACATGGCGTGCAGTTTTCTACCCTGCCTCTTTGTTTCCCAGCTGTTCTTGTTTTCTTTCTTGATTGCCTGTTCAATTACTCTTAATGCTTATCATGTTTCTTAGAACACACAGATCCTCACTTTGGATTATCCCAAATGAATTGTAGCAGAATGGCATATATAGTACACATTTGGTTTTCTGAATGCAACTGGGCTCAAGACATTTTGATATTGGAAAACTTCGAAGGGGCTGATGGCACTGAGAGCCTGCAAAATAGGATGTAGACTGTGGAGTGTACAAACTTCAGGAATTCAGCCATGGACTTTATAGGTGCATTCAAACAGCTGATTTAATGCAACTGAATAAAGGAACTTCCCATAGGTGGGATGCATTAGGTCCAATTACAGTCACTGGAGACATAAGTTTCAGTCATTCACTTAAAAGTAGGCATTCAGTACTATAAGAGATGCCCTGACAGATCTCAGATACCCATGTATGCCTGGTGTATGTGGCACAGGATTCCAGTAAACCTGAGCCTTCTTCATGGAAAGCTGTGAGCTCAGCAGGACACACAGGGCATCCAAAGGGGCACTTTTGGATTTGGCTGGGGAACTGACCGAAACATCGTCCACATTGTAGGGGAGCTAGATGCCTAAGTGTTATTAATGAATCAGTGGATATTTACAGCTCATATTTGGAGTTCACCTCATAGATGAACTCGAGGATGCACATTTAGGGAGTTACATTTAGAAGTCTGAATCTGGAGCTGAACCCCAATTTCTACAATTTTATGCAGGTTGCACCAGTTCGTGTATTGATAAGACAAAAAAGAATAGCATTGACTTAGCCAGAGTACTGGTGTAACTGGGCCACATCATTCATCCTACACGTCCAGCTTTAAACCCAGGTAGAAATAAAACCTTGGTTTTGGAAGATTATTTAAGCATGATTAGAAGTGATTAATGCTTCAAGACTTGCAGTATAAGAAGCATGTCAAAAATCACTAATGGAGCAGTTTTAGGCCTATGGACTGATGCAAGTAAAAAGCCAAGAAACAGCCACACATTTTTACCTTGGTACTGCCTTCTAAGCAAATCTGATGCTGCCAGAAAATGCACTTAAAACAAGTCAGTAAAACTTTTCACTATTCTATTTTAATTCTGGTTTTTAGTCCAGTGAAGTTCAGACATATTTTCTGAATAAATTTCTTAATGAGGCTGCCTTTCCTCTGTGATGTTTGCTTCATTCACAAGAAAACTTGACTCCTTTCAGGGTGAGCTGAAAGACCTTGCCCTTTCCTGTAGCATAGAAGACATGATCAAACCTCTCTTTCTGAGCATTTGTGGAGAAGTGAAAGGACTGCATGTCACCTACTCGATACCTTGTGACAGTGAAGTTGCCAGGTAAATTAAGAGTTTACCCCTGAACTGAACAGAAATTACTTCTTCCCAAAACAAAAATACAATAGAGAGGGGAAAAAAATCCCACTTACCTATGTAAGCTTAATTCCTCCTCCTGCTGTAGGCAGCAAGGACAGTAAAATGTGCTGGGACAAATCGCTGAAGGTGCCTATGTGAAGAAAAGGTAAAGGGGTTACACCATAGCCAAATTCAGCATCTTCATAAGCACAAGAGAAGACTGGAGAAGGGCATTACTCCACTCCCACCATTGTTTAGCTGAAACAAATGTACACCTGTGAATTCGTTAATTCATGAGTAATAAATTGGTGTCAAGTTTAACAGCACATTAATGAAACTCATGTGTTGTGTCTGTTCTCCCTTGTGCTCCTGGCACTTGTAACCTGCCAGTTGTCTGACACTTGTGTGTATAGAGAGCATGAAGAATTACTTTTCTCCCTGGTAATCAAAGCATGGGACCTCTGCAGTCCCTCACACGTCTGTGAGTAACAAGTGTTTTCTGGAATGCCAAAAATTTGCAAATTCAATTCTTAGACATGAAGAATTGTACCCCAGATCCTGTATTTTAGACCATTAAGTTCTGTTGTTGCACTGTGAGACATGATACTAAAGAAAGATGAATATACTTCTCTTTGACTTGGTATATCTGGCTGATCTTTATTTTATTTTTCTGCTATGTAGCATGATTACTTTCTTTTGGAATATGTTCATCTTTATACATTTTTACATAAGTAAAAATGGCTTTAATTTGGTAGGTTGCCATGTTACACATGTCAAACATTTTACCCCAAATAAATCCTTACTTGGACAGAAGTGAAAAAAATGAAAAGTGGTAAATGCTGATGACAAAAACCAGAGGTTGCATGGTCCTTTTACACCACACTGCATATTGCACGATTCAAAATCTACTTAAATTCTCTGTGGCATAAAAAAGAAGACTGATGTTTCAATACTAATGTATTTTTTTTTCTGACAGCGATGAAAGACAAACGCTACAAAGCCCATGTGATCTTCTCTTGGACTTTGGATCTGAAGTTGCATTCAAAGCCATCGTAAAGCGTCAGCTGATTCTTACCAACCACACTGGAATCTGTGCTCCGTTCAAACTAGAAGCTGAGTATTTTACTGACTGTTCACTTACTCCAGAGCAAGGAATCTGCCCGTAAGTCTTGCTTTTCTGCATAAAGGCTCAAGTACGAATTTAGGGCTGGATTAAATCTGAAATCAGGACAGTGTGCTATTGCCTCTGTCATGAGATACACTTTCGGCAGTGCTTGGTGGGGTTTTCTTAAGCTCTTACTCTGACTGTGGTAATGAAACCTGCTGGTGAGGTTTCCAGCAGAAACAGACAGCTTGCAATGCAGGGTCAGAAGATTTAGATGGCAAAACACTCTTGTTGCCAATGGACTTAAGCAGGTTTACACCAGCTAAGGCTCTGCTGGGTGAGATTGTAGACAGAAGTTTACAACTCCCAAGTTGATTCACTCTTAAGGATGTTACTTTCAAAAAATGCTTTGTAGGCAGTCCTTCTTTAATTTACAGTGGCCACTAATCCAGAAGTCAGGTAGAGCTGTTACTTTAGCAGAGTCCTTCTCATTTCACAGAACTGTCATTGTGATTTTTTTTTTATTTTCTCAAGCTCCCCCAGCTGCCTGGTGACAAGAAGAGGGCCCACCGCAAAACGCGCAGCCAGAAGAGCAGAGTCAGGTATGAGAACAGCTTTTAATCCCCTCAGTGGAGAGAAGGGAAAGGCCAGCATCAAATGTGCCAGACAGGCACATCATTTCACTCTTGGAGTATCTGGCTAAGTCTACACTGTTAAATGACTTAGTCCCTCAGTTTGTTCTTGAGTTTGAAAGCCCACATTGGATAAGCATTAGGTCAATCTCTCTTTTCCCCCCAGCCTTGCTTCTTTTTTCTCTTTCCCACCCCCTACTTTCTCTCTTCCTCTCCCTTTCCTTCTCTCTCTCTTTCCTTCTCTCTCTCTTGCCTCTTCTTTTTCTTGAAAACAAGCGTCTGAAACCAAGATGGGTGATTCTGGTGACAGTTCACTCCCAGGATCTCTCCCAGCACACAGTATGTATGACATGCATAATGTTTGGCTATTTCCCTCCTACAAAGCCTTCCAATACCATTGCAGCAGCCTTTTCTCCCTCAAACTCTTTTATATACCCTCCCCACTGTGGAAAGCTACAGCACAGCCCATCTATCATTTCTGATTCGTTGTACTGAAAAATAACAATATTTGGAGACCCATGAGACCCAGGGAGGGGGGAAATGGGAGTGAAATGCTACAAAGTGTCAATATGTCTTCTGTATCCAAAATAAAACTTGGACATATTGGTACCTTGCCATAGTGTTTGGTATCTGTTACAAAGACAGAGCTTTTCAGCTGTTGAATGAGTATGTAAGATTGGAAAAATGCTGTTCTGACAGATTCCATGCGAGCTTATTGATTTAGAAGGCAAAGTGACTCAGAAAATGGAAAGGCTTTGCTCTTTGTAATTCATTCTTTGCGTTGAAGAGCACACGGAGGTAAACAGGCAGCTGCTAATAGAACAATAACACAAATTCCAGCTTATTTTTCTCAAATTGAGGGTGTGTTTTCATGTAACTGATTAGTGCCTTGCATATCCCAAAGAGTCCTGGATCAGGTTGTTGGAAGGGAGTCCTATGAAATAATCTCTGCAAGAACTGACTCTCAAAAACCCAGATTAAGACCTACTGCTGAAGGGAACTTGGGTAAAGTGGTATAAATGAGGGTTGTGCAAATGATCGCAGGATTTTTTGAAGCCAGTGAGGTTAGGCTGATAAACACCAGCTAAAAATCCGGTCCTTTACATTCTTTGAAAGACTGACTTTGTTCCATGCCCTCCAAATTCATCAAATGCTCCTTTGCTCTGCTCCGTCAGCGTTTGCAGCAGCAGTGCTGTCTCATGGGAAGGGAGTCGCTTTCCATCTACAACCTTCCACAGGAACCCTGCAAGCCTTCCAGCAGCTGATGATAGAAATAACAGCTTACAACAACATGTGGGGGGAGTACCGGGATGATCTTGTCTGCAAGGTCAGTGGGGCTTTGGTTTTAAGTGAAGCTTTGCTATGGCAGATTTTACACCAATTACATTTCCCAGATTTCTTTGTGTTAAAAAGACTTCTGCAGTTTGTTAGGACTCCTGCAAAAATTCAGGGTAGATGTTGCTATACCGTTACCTCCAACGACATGCAAGGAACGACTGTTTGCTGTTACAGAACATGGTTTAGTTTTGGGGTAACATGTTTATCCCTTGGGAGGTTTTCATGTGCCTTTAAAATGACTGGAGCAGTTTTGATTTATAAAATCTGTTTGGTAGCTGGCCAGTGCACTGCTCTGCTCTACCGAAACAATTTACTGTGTTGTATGGAAAAGCTTCAGGAACGCTGATGAATGTATGAGGTATTGCATTCTCCTGCTGAGAGGAGCTTTCGTTAGGATGTGAATGAGATGCTGTCAAAAGAAACCAGACAAAAATATTTGAAAATCCAATGTTTTCAAAACACAACTTTGTGACCCAGAAAGCTAAAATTTCATCTTGATTCTAATAGCCAAAATTCATTTTTAATAGGTGGGAGACTTACAACCTACATTAATTCCTATGCAAATGACTGTGAAAGGCTGTCCCATCTTCCTGCAGATGACAGGACCACAAACAGAGCAACCCATAATCAGGTACAGCACAAAATACTGTCAGAGAATTAAATACCATTGGACTACAGCCAACACACACACACCTGTTCCCATCTTTTTGTGGTGTAATGAGAAGGTCAGCAAAGTGACTGTCAAGGACAGTATCTGTAACACTGATACATTTGTCTCTGCTGCTGGCATAATTAGGAAACAATCTACATAAAAACCTGCTCAGACTTACCAGCAATCACGGTTCTAGGCTTGCAGTCATAAAAGTTCACCCATTCCAGCCTCTGTGGAGATGCTTATCATCATCTGCAGCTCAGTTCTCCTGGTCCATTCACCTGGACCAGGAGAAATGCAGCCCCAAGGTTTATAAGGGCAGGGGAAAGTTTAAGCCCTCTCATGTGGTGAGTCCCATCTGGGTGAGGGATAACGGTTGGTTTATGGGGACCAGTCACTGCACACTCAGCTGCTCTACGGCACGGCTGCTTCTTCCTGATTCAGAGGAATTAGCGGTGTGTGTCATACCGTGCCAAGAGCATCTGCGGTGTCAGCTCTGTAAGGGGGCATAGAAAATGGATTTAGCTCTCCACCATAAAACACCCTTCTGCACCTGGAAATCTGTGGCTGACACGGGTCACTTCACTGCTGCGTAGCCGTTTGCTGCAGCTGCCAGAGTCTTTCACAAAAGCTGACTTCACATGTTTACCCTGGAACGTCTGAGACTACGAAGAAAGCTGGAAAAGAGAGACTGATTAAATAAAGCAATATTGAACCTCACGGCATAGGCCATGCTTTACCTGATAGCCACTCTTAGGTTGCCAGTGCAGTCAGGTATGTTTCCACTTTTAAACAATTCTTTACTGGAAAATCATTTCAGACATTCATTGTTATTGTCTGCATGGACTGACAGCACGGTTTTCCCCCTCAGGTTTGGCACTCAGGTCTCTGGAGGCTTTCCTGTCATTCGAAGGCTCCAGCTCAACAATCCCACCCCCTGTGGTAAGGCTGACTTTTGTACAGCAAACATGGACACTTGCATTGTGCTTCTTATGACAATAAAGATAGAAGAACTCATTAGCTTGTTAATTAACAGGCCTGCTTGTTTCCTAATCAAGGCTTTTTTGTAAAAATAGTATGTAACAGTAAAGCAGGTAAGCTTTACCCAGAGTGTAGTAGAACCGATGTGATTGACTCGATGTGGTGTTACTATGAAACTGCACAACCTGTCCTGATGTGTCTGGGTTTTCGCTCATTGAAATGATGGGAATTCAGGATTTTCCATCCTGTTCTGGTGTCTCCCACAGCACTAAAGCCGGTCAGTCAGATGGACTACCTGGTTCTTCGTGGCATCATCTGGCTCTTCTCTGTTTAGACTTTTTATCTCTTGAGTGAGATTTTAAGCTCTTCAGAGCAAAGGTTAATCACTTCTTTAACAAACAAAATATTCATAATTTCGGTTAATGTTAGTAACAGTGTAGTTTAGGACCTAGAGAGTGGCCAAGATCGAAGAAGAGCATAGCACACATTTTGGTTTACAGCAAACATGGAAAGCTTAAGATGTGCTTTAATACAAGTCCAGTTGGTAGACACAAATCAGTCACTTGATATTCTGGTTCTGTGGTACCAGCTAAGCCGTGAGTCTTCTCAGTGACCAGAAGTAATCATCCTTTCTCTTTTCCAATGCAGACATCCGCCTGGACTGGCAAATTTACAACCAGGAGCAAGATGACAAGCTGGTGGACCTGTTGATGTTCTGTGGAGACCCTTTTCCTCCTAAGGACACGGATGAAAATGGGACTGCATCGATTGGTAGCACCTCGGAGTCAGAGATCGCGTTAAAGTTGGATGAAGCCGCTGTTCCCTGCGGAAGCATTTATCCAGCTTCGCAAACCACAGATGAGGTCAGTTGTTAGTCTGTTTTTTTACACTGCTGCTGAGATACATGATGGGTTTCTTGGCGTGAAAGGCTGAAAACAATAACACGCAATAGAACTTGTAACTAAGAGCTGGATTGTGAAAAGAAATGTCAGCTCCTCTCGCTGTCAAAAAGGAGTATGTGAGCAGATGGCGACTGGTATCAGCAACCAGCTTCCAGAATGAGCTGTGAGCAAACAGCTCCTTTTCTTAAAATCGTTACAGGGGCTGAGGAGATACTTTTTAAAAGACTGTCTTTGACAAACTAATGCTGTTTTTACATGAAAGTGTTCAGAGAAGTGAAACTGCTCAATTTGGATCGACTTTTCTGATGGGTGCTTTACGTGTGCTGTATCAGGGAGCAGGATCTACCCTGCAAAGTTCAAACTGCAGCTGGTATTTCGGAGGTATTTATCCCAGTGCCAAACTTAGATTGGTTACTCTGTTAGAATATGGTAGCAACTATCACACATGAAATTTGATTATAATATAGCAGTTTACTGCCTTGAAAGGCTGAGAGTGACAGAGAGAAGGTGTCATACAGAATATGTGTATTTCTCCAGCAAAAGCTTTTGCAGAAAACATTAAAATCACCTTTTTTCTGTTTCAGCTCAGGAGGCATAGTTGTTTTGAATACACCCCTAAACTTTCTTGTGCAACAAGGGAAAGTTATTGCCTTAGAG
>NW_010206372.1:0-21053 GCF_000695765.1 Mesitornis unicolor | reverse complement strand
GTTCAGCAGCAGTTTCAGGACAGCAAACCTATGCATCAATAAATTAATGTACAGGACACATGCACATGTCCAGCTTTTGTGCCAGAAAGAAGCTGGAGCTGGCCACACTTGCTGAGTAGTGCAGGAGGACCCTCTATGCTTCACTCCACTCGCGTTCCTCCTCTGCAGCGTAACAGTTTTAACCATTCCCCGCCCTTGTGTCCCTGCAGTCTCCAGACTCTGACAGCAAAGAGAAGGAAATCATCACTCAAGATCCTCCAGTGCAGAAAATAATCTCTGTAGTCATACGACCTCATGAAGGGGTTCCTGCAGACAACCCCTTCTCCGTTGCTCCAAGACAGATAGTAAGCTTTTACATTTTCTTTGTGTTTAGTTTCAGCATCTATCCTACAGGACAGAGCAGACAGAGGAGGAGGAGGAGGAGGAGGTAGCTTTGGTTTGGGGTAGAGGCTACCAACCAGTGCAACAGTGGGCTGGGAGGCTTTGGGATCTTGAAGATGACCATGAGAGGAGTTTGCAAAGTCAACAGCAGAAACAAAGCGTCCCACCTACCGTTGAGCAATTAACTGATGACTGCAGTTAGGTGTTAGTTGTACTACACTCTCTAGAGGGGCAGTTTAGGTTGCTACAGTGAAATGTGTGGCATCAGGTGGGAGGCATCCAGTCTGAAGCTTTGGGAGCGTGCTACTTAGCCCAGGGCAGGTTTGCTAAGTAGATGTGGCAGAGCTGGAAAGCAGGGTGCTGGGAGAGGGGTGCTCTGTAGGCAACTCCTTCAGATAAAGGATTGCAACCCACAGTTCTTCAAAAGTAACCGGTGCATATACGGGCCACAGTGTCACAATTCCTTAGGAAGAAGATGAAGCAAAGAGCACTGGAAGGATCTAACTGTGAGTGACAGGGTTGCCCAAAACATCAGTGCGTCAATTTTGATTCCTAAGTATTAGCAACATTTTCTTTGCCAAAGAGTTTCTGTTACAAGTTAGAATGAGCTAAAGCTTACGTAAAAGAAATAATTACAGAAGTGGCATCTCAGAGAAATTAAGCCTCCAGTCAGCTCTGGGGTGATTGAGACTGAGATAGTTGAGATAAACAAGTGCTTCACTGTGGAGGCAGCTTCTATGGGGTGTAGCCAGCAGTGAGCTTGGCCCTTGTGGAATGGAGTTGATGCTTGTGCAGTTACTCAGGTAACCCTCTGCAGAAATGGTCTCCATGTTTCTATCATTGCTCCAGGAAGGTCTGTTAGCTCAGGTGTGTCTGAACAGCTCAAGTCTGTATGACCACAATGCACAGACCTTGTTAGAATTGTAGGATGTGACAGAGAGGTTACTGCCTCTGCTCTGGCCCTGCTAGACCCTAGGCAGAGCTTTACAATCAGAATACAGTGGGTTGGAAGGGGCCTTTAAAGCTCATCCAGTCCAACCCCTGCAGTGAGCAGGGACAATGTCACCAGATCAGGTTGCTCAGAGCCCCATCAAGCCTGGCCTTGAATATCTCCAGGGATGGGGCCTGCACCACCTCTCTGGGCAACCTGTGCCAGTGATCGATCACCCTCATGGTGAAGAACTTTTTCTTAATATCCAACCTAAATCTACTCTTTTCTAGTTTAAAACCATTACCCCTCATCCTATCACTCCATGCCCTAGTGAACCCTTCCCCAGATTTCTTATAGGCACCTTTCAGGTATTGGAAGGTTGCTATAAGCCCCATCCAGAGCCTTCTCTTCTCCAGGCTGAACAAATTTCTTATGCTTATTTCGTATTCTTATTCTGAACATTTCTTATGCTCCTCACCACTCTGAGCACGGGAATGCAGTGCAAGGAGAGCTGAGCTGGTTTTGCTCCTCCTGAACACAGGTCCAGCAAGACCAAACTTCCCACCCTGTGACCACATGAAACAAGAAGTTCATGTCTGCACAGCGGTACGTGCCAGATGGCCCCCGAGCTCACAAACTCTGCTAGATGAGAACTGGCTCTGTGGAGAGATAGGAAAGGTTTTTCTGCAGCAATAGCAGGATTTAATCATAACCTGCATCTGTTTCTGCCGCAATAGCAGGATTTAACCACAACGTGCATAATGCACCTAAAGAAAGCAGGATCTATTCAACCTGTAAATCCCAGAAAATCCACTGTAGCTGGCTAGTGCATTTGGTTACATTCCCTGCTGTCAGGTAAAATAAGAAAATAGCCAAACTGAACTGTAAAATGCTCTTAACTCACACTTGTAAAAAACATCTATTATATCTTTGAGAGCTGTCAGTCGTGGGAGAATCATCTGAGTGAGCCATGGAGTAGGGGTGGGCAGAACTGGCTACTTCGAAAAACAAACAGGCACGTACGTGTGTTTGTGGGCTTGGAGAGCTGGTCTGTGACTGTGCTTAAACTCCGTTGATGTTCAACAGTGGCTCCTCTGACATTTGCAGCTGAAATAATGAAGTCAGTTTTGCTGTCGCACGTTGTCGTTTTGGTGCAAGCCTGAGCATGGCCCTTCCCTGCAGATTTCGTGCTGCTTGTGTCCTCAGCTGAGCGCGGAGGCTGCTTGTGCAATCCCCGGCATCCCCTGCTCTGCCCAAATTGTCTCTCGCTGCAGGTGGTCCCAGGAGGGGGCAGCAGCTCCGTTTGCATCGCCTTCACCCCACGGGTCCTGCCTGAGGCCGTGCCCGAAGTGCAGTGCGAAGGGTTTGCGCTGGGTTTCATGAGCCTGGACGACAAGGTAAGCTCGCTATCACAGCAAGGCTCGAAAATAATCGTTCTGCTTCCTGTAATTTATGTACAGGCTGCTGTGTACCTGGCCAGTCTGTATAAACAGTCCCGTTCCTGCTACCCTGCATATCCTTCCTTGACCTTGTTCGTTTGCTGCGTTTGTGTTTTAGCTTGGAAGCACTCACGGGTGGGAACGTCCCCGTCTTCTGACATTGTCTGGTGCAGTAGACCCCAGACAAAAACCCAAGGTTTGAAATGCTGTCACAACATCAGGTTTTATTGATAACAATAATTAACAATGGGGCTGAGACTCGGGACTGCTGAGTCCTGTTCCTGGCTCTGCATCCTCCTTCCTGTGTGAATTTGTTCAGTGTGGCTCTCCTCTGGGAAACTTCCTCTTCAGCAACTGCAGGCACAGCTCACAGGCAAACGTGAGGCTTGAACGGTGTTTTATGAATTGCTCTGTGATTCTCTGACATGAATCGTTGCAAATGTGCAAGGTGTCATGAATGAATGATAACAGAATATTTAACAAAAACATCCCTAATGTTCTTGATTACTGGAGGGAGACATTTCTGTGTCTTTATTAACCACGTTTATTAATGCAGAGTTCAGCTGTTGCTGTTCCTTGCATGTTGCCACCATGGCTTACAAACAGGCAACACAAGCAGAATCCTGTTTTGGCTAACAGCCTCTAGCACTATAAGCAGAGTTTCAGGTTCTGGTGAATAGTGAAACAGTGTATTTTGTACATCATTTCTGGTTTCATTTTGTCATCAGCTTGCAAAGACGGTGCCTAACAAAGTGCATCGCAGCCACGGCTACGACGCTCCACCGTTTCGAATAGACTTGGAAGCTTTCACAAGGCTGGCTCTGTAAGTACCCAGAGGGCTGGGATGCTCACACGGGGCATCAGCGGGCAGGGCTCTGACAGGCTCTGCTTCTTCACACCCAGGTTAGAAATAAGCACGGATCACGACGGGGAAATGGTGTTTTATTCGATGGCGAGTGATCTCGTACCGGATCCGCCGCTGGTGGGAGTAAGTATTTCACTCACCGATGTGTTCAGCTGGTTTGTGCTGCTGTGAGAATTCAGAGCTGTGTGCATGTGGTTTTTTAAATGCGTCTTTGTCACCAGTAGCTTCATGTTGCAATTGTCCACATTGCACATAACGAGAGAGGTAAAACATATCTATATAATGCAGGAATAAGCTCAGCTGAGCTCAGACAATGCCTGTTTTATTGGCATTCGTAGAGGAATAAAGGAGTTTGCAAGTATAAAAATAAGTATTTATTTTCAGGACATAAAGGTCTGAGAGCAGAATGAGTCACTTGGAGCAGCATGGTCCATTGCTGTGACCCTTGACATTCAAAGATTTTATTCCATTATTTGTATTTTGGCTTTTTTACTCAATAAATTTTGAAAAAAAAACATAAGTAGAAAATACTGGGCTGCTTTTGGGTAAAGTCTGCAGATCCCTGGTGGTGCTGAATGACCACAGAGCAGCACAAACCTCTCAAGGGAGCCTGAAATAACCAGTTTGGAATCATTTCTTCACCAGGTTTTGACAGATTCGGTAATGACTCAGAGTTTGAAACTCATCAATCGCACTAAGATTCCTCTGTACTTCAGGCTCCTTCTGTCTGCGCCCTTCAGCCTGTCCACCACCGATTCCAAAAAGAGCTCCAAAACATCCCACAGCAAGAAGGAGGAAGAACAGCAACCACAACATGTACTTTATCCGCAGCAAAACATGCTGGTAGGTTCAAAAATAATAATCCTGTGCCAAAATAGATAGTTTAGTAATTGGTGTGCTGGCATGATCCAGATGAACCACCAGAAAAACACAACCAGTATAAAAACCTCCCGATTTCAAGGGAAATAGTGGTGTATTAGCAAGTGCTGTTACTGCAATTTTGCCTGCTGTATTGCAGGTACAAAATATTCTCCTGCAGTGGCCCTGGTGTGGTTCTCTCATCAGCTCTGATCCGTTGCAAACCTCTGCAGAAAACCCTGTGATTTTGGAGTTGATGGTCTCCAGAGATCCCTTCCAACCCCAACCATTCTGTAGTGCTGTGAGCTCTCCTAACTCAACAGCTATGTATATGCTGGACAAATTAAGAGGTTTCCAAAGACTGCAGTCCCTTGTGTCCTTAAATCAGATGCAGGCAGTGCAAACAGAGAAAAGATTGGTTTGTTTTGGGTGGACACAATGACACTAAAGGAAACAAAGCCCTGGTGTCAAGAGTTAGCTGGGGTGCAAAGAATGAGCAACAGCTGCGTGTTTGAAGCGTGCCTCTCATTTTTCAGTGTTCATTTTGACATTGAGACACATTTGTCTTAATTCTGCGTGTGAAGGAAGAAAGAAGACGTATGTTTAAGGCAGCTTTGGGAATACGGTATTAGTAACCTCCAAAATTTAGAACCTTTGCCTTGCTAGAGACTGTTTCTCCCCTGTGGCTCAGAGATCAGGGGTTCACCTTTACCCTCCATCGCTGGATTCATAGGAAATAGCTGTGCTTTTTCATTAATTATAAAGCTTTGTTCCAGTGGGAATTCAGTTGCTGGCATTGACACCTTTGGGTTCCAGTGGGAAAATGTGCACCCGGGCCTTGGAGCAACGTTTACTTTGGATTTCCTGCACACGGGGTCTTCTTATGTGACGGTTGTCTGAATTCCTCTTCCCACAGGTGAAAGTGTCATTCCACACAACCCTGGAGTTACTCACATATCAGCATTTGCCAGATACCCAGCTGCTTCCTGGCTTCCAAGTGCTCCAGCTGGAGAACGGAGAGAGAAAGCTGAAGTTTAGTCAAAATCTGACCATTGAGCACAGCAACCGCAGTACCCAGGTGAGAGCAGAACGAGACCTCCGGGCTGTGTGTTACCAGCATCTCTGACTCAGAGCGAAGCTGCAGTACCCGAGTCTGACTGGTGTGGTGTGGTGTGGTCACAGCCCGCACACGTTTAAAGACCGACCCCCCCCCAGGTGGAGAGCTGTAACCCCCAACTCTTCAGCAGTTCCAGCACACTGCAGGCATTACTTTTTCTCACACCAAGTATTGCTGAGGACTGCTCTGCCTAAGATCCGAGCACCATATCTAAGATACAGTCAATTTAATACTAATATTGGGCAATCTGCACAAATTGAATGACTCACAGTGGGCCATATACAGTCCTAAGGGACGGCGAGATGCTGTAATGTCTGCATCTCCACAGAAAACCCTCATAACAAATCAGAACGTTCACTCTGTGTTACTTCATTAAGACCACAGTGTCTGGTTTGCAAACCTATCCCAAAACAGTAGAACGGGGAATTGACTTTATTATGAAAGAGCACACAACAACTACTCCCGATTCAGTGCTTGAGTTTAAGAATGATCCAGCTGTAGCAGATATCATTAAAACTCTACAAAATTAAGGTGAGTTTATTAAAGCTCCTCAAAAATAGTCTGGGTTTTCTTCTCCTTTCCCTTTCCTCTGTTTTGCAGCTGGTCCCAGTGACTGCCTACCTCACTGTTCCTGTTCTGGAGCTCTCTTGCGACACGGTGGATTTCAAGACCTGCTTTGTTGCACAGACCAAGACAGAACGTGTCTTCCTGTATAACAGGAGTGGCTGTAGGAGTTACTGGACTGCTCTGCTGGGTATTCTGGTTTTGCAGTTGGATTTCCTTGTTATACAGTTTCACTACTCAGTGTTTTTGTTTAGTAAGACTGCATGCACTCCATACATAGCAAATATATGATGGTGCTGACTGCAGACAGAGCAGGCCTGCTTCTGTTCTCACTCATAAAAACTATTTTAAATTTTAGTTTTTAATTTGACATCAGTCTGTCTCTGCTGATTTCAGCCCTTACTCCAGATTTAACCAAAAGATTGAATCACAGGTAGTGGATGCGCTGTGCTCATTTATAATACAATCCTATGAGGCAACAAGCAGCAGCAGCTCCTCCTGAGTTTGGTTTGAGCCGGTGCCTAATGACGTTACCAGCAGATGGGCTTCAAAGGAAAGCAGATCAAGGCCTTATTATTTCGATGTGGAAGCCATTGATCACTCCCCTTGATTAGAGGATGAAAACAGGAACTGGCCACGTGCACTGAAAGCCTTCAGCAGCACGAGCCATGATTTATTAGTTGGCTGGCAAGGAGATGCGTAGTTTGGAGCGCCACACGCTGTACAAACTTACCCCAAGGGTCTTGCATTGCTTTGATGTTTGTCTCTTTCTCTGCAGATGAGCGGAGAAGGCACAACGACCTGGAAGTATTTTCCGTCTCCCCTACTCACGGCGTTTTGGAGGCACGCGAAGGGGACTCACCTACCAAAGCGGTTTTGGAGATCAGCTTCACTCCACGGTACCGTTAACGGGACTGAAATCTGGCTGTTCCTCCCTGTCAAGCCCAGACCTGTGGTGTGCGCAGTCATTGAGAGCAAAGAGCAATTCTGCTCTGTTCTTGCTTCTCAGGCTGCTCATTTTGCTTCCAACATTGCTGATCTTGGGCTTCCAGCTGGTACTTTTTCCATATAACCGTGTTCCCTGCACTGCTCCCACGTATGGGATTTCTTTTGGATTTGACACCTAGAATTTCAGACTTTAGATTTACCCACTTGAAACCATGCTCTTCCAGCAGCTGGCGTGCCACACTGACTATGGGCCACCAGATAAAATCCCTTTCTGTAGAGTGATGTCTTCAACAGAGGGCAAATCTCAGGCCCGTGACTCGGTGCAGAGGCTGATACAACCGCTGAGTCCTTCATGCACCCAGCACTTCACTGGGACAGAGGGACAAATGTGCCTGGAGTTCAGAATTCCCCTAAGGCATCTGTTTGCCATGCAGGAAAAGGGCAATGTCTTTTCCAGTTGGGCTCAGGGATCCTTCATTATCGTTTATGTGGCTTCTCCCTAAAGTAACTTTTTGAAGTCTTTTATTTCCCTGCATGTGTTCAGGGAACCTCCTGATGAAGCAAATAATAGAGAACAATGTTGTTCTAATGCAGCGATACATTTGTTTCACCCTTGCTTAGCCTGGTGCAGTGTTTAGTGCTAATCAGGTTCCTGTTTGAGAAAGGAAAAAAAACAAAGCGATGTCTTTTTGTTGCTTCTAGTCCAAAGGTTTTTCTACACAACACAGATGATGGGAGCTGCAGGCAAATGACAGCAAAGAACAGAAAAGAGCAGGTGAAAATGACTGACTTTGTCCAAACAACATCTGATATTGTTCTCATTGTGTTTATGGACATCACAGCATAACCTTTGTCAAGGCAGAGGTTGTGACCCAAAGCCTTTCATTTCTTTGCTTTAATGAGGGAGGTGTAAATTCAGCTTCTATGACAAGCTATTTTCTTGGAAGTTATGATGTGGTGGCAGAAAGTTTAAGACAAATCTGTGCCAGAGATTTCAGTGAATTCTGAACACTGCTGTCAGGGAAGTTTTCAAGAAGCAAACGACAGGTGCTGAGTTACTGCTGTGATTTCAATCTCTGTAACACGCTGCGGGATCTCCATCACTGGAGCCACTGGGATCTCAGTGGGACGAGGCCTTGGACAGCTGGGCTAAGCTGTCCCCGCTCTGAGCAGTGCGGTGGGACCAGAGACCTCCCCAGGCTCCTGACAGCCAGCGTTTTCCTGAAGTAATCCAAATATACCTGGAGGGTTTCTTCTTGTCTGACAGCAGAGCCACTAAGCAGCGTGCCTGGAAGTACCAGAAAGCGAGGATGTTGCTGCATGGCAGGCAGCTCATCTGTTCACCACCGAATTCCCAGTGCAGCAGAGCTCAGGACCAGTGTGGCATTAGTAAATAGTTATGTGCAAGGTGGGAGGGTTCTTTTAATAATTCACCTCCCAAAAGCAGTGGTCTTCCTGCAGGGGAATTTTGTATGAGAAGGGAAAAATAAAAGTTGTCTGGCAGAACAGGCTCTTGCCTCGGGCGTTGACAACAGCCACCGCAGAGACGTCCTTCAGATGCAGTCTCGGGAGCACTGGGCAGCGTCAGCCCGAGGCGAGTTATGCTGCGAGACTTCCCCTGGTGCAGAACTACACCTGCTGTCAGCTTTTGATGCTCCTTTACAACCCAGACTCCATCGATTGCCCCGTGTCTGAGGGGAGCTGACAGAAACTTCTTGGGTTTCAAACTCTGTCACAGGGATGAGTTTTCACATGAAGGCTCTGCAGGCATCTGCTCCCAAACCGAGACCTCAGAAGAGCTGTGTTTTATTGTTTAACTAAAATAACATGAAGGCTCTGCAGGCATCTGCTCCCAAATCGAGACCTCAGCAGAGCTGTGTTTTATTGTTTAACTAAAATCGAATTTCACAAGTAGGAAGACACTCAAGTTCTCCTTTCAAACACTAAGTTAATAATCCAGTGTCTTTATTCAGGTACAGACTGGACCATTCTTTTTCTCTGTGTAGCCAAGGGATGTGATGCCACGAAGTGACATTGCCACCCGCAGACTCAACACTTAATGTCAGAGACCAGCGCTTGTACCTGGGAGCAGTTTGGGTCTTAGGGCACCTTTCTCCTCTTCCTCCAATCTCAGCCTGAAACACAGGCTGGCACCGAGCTGTAACTGAACTGCCTTTTCCCTCTGCATTTTAGGAATGACATTGAATATGAAACCATCGTGACGGTTACGGGGATGCTCGGAGAGAAGTCTTGCAAGATACAGATCAGGGGACGCGGAACATACGATGAAAAGTATGAAGACCTGTATTTCATTTAAGCAAAACAATGTGGGACAAATGTCAAGGCAATGAGGGGGGGTGCAGCTGTGCCAGCAGTTGTGTCTGTATTTTCATTTACTTCAGTTGTTTTAATAGGCCAGGATTGCACAGAGTGAAATTTTAAGTTAGGAGGAAAAAAAGCTCATGGTACCTTAAGGCAAGCAGTCATCATCTCATTCTGTGCTATGACTTCTCTTGCTGTGATAAACTTACTGCTACCCACAGCACCAGGCTCTGCAAAGTAATCTGGTTGAACTGCAAAGCAGCTATGGTAACAGCGGGGCCAAACCCCTTTGCATATCACACTCTGCCTCAACTCACAATTAAAGACCATTCCTACCTTAAAAAGCAGCGTCTGTTTTGCCTTATTTGTTTGACATTAGAACAGCCACTGACACATCATAAAAGCAAGAGCTGGTGCTGAACAGGCCAGCATTCCCCAGGCTGTTTTCTCAGTGCCTTACATGAAAAGGGGAAGATCCAACTTTCCCTGGACTACTGGAAAATGACCAACCTGTTTCATCATGCTGGGTACTGAGAACGTCCCTTCAGCTACAGAGGGAGGAGCCCTCCTTCCTTTTCATTCTTTCCCCCCACATGGTTCCCATTTACTCACACTTCTCTAAATGTTTTTAGTATTACTTTAGCTAAAGGTCACCAAAATTCCCACTTCTGAGCCCGTTCAGTTTTCCACTCCCATCATATATAAAGGTTTTTGTTAAAGGCAGTTGTGTGTGGGGAAGAGGGGGCTGCAATCCACGCTGGAGGAGAACAAAAGGTGCACAATGACTGCCTTCTGCCCAGTTTAAAACTGACTTGAACTGGAAATGAGACTCATTTTATACAAGGGAACCTGCGGAAAAAGGACCCTTGAAGATGCAAACACCTCTCTGCCCCCCCTAAATAACTTCATCTTTCTGCTGTAAGATACAGCACATGTGATTGCTGGGTGAGCTGGACAGGCTGAGAATATCACACAGCTCCAGTTAATCAAGGCCTTCCACTACAGTCATCATAAAAAGAAAACAAATATATTGCAAGAACCCAATTGTATTATTAAGTGCAAAAAACAAGAGCCAGGACAAAGGATTCAGTCCATGTTACAAATTTAAACCTCTCTAACACATCAAGGATGATGAGTATGTTTCTTTTCCAAGCCATTAGCTCCGAGTTTCAGTGATCTTTCTGCTCATAAGAGAGAGAGGAGATAAGGGAGAGCGTTACAAGATTAAAAACTCATTTGTGTTAGCACTGCAGTACTGAGCTTTCACTGATTTCCACTGTTCACGTAGTGCTTGCAGGAGGATTAATGCTGAAATCTGGTTTATGTTAGGTAAGTCAATATTATTAAGCATAATCTTGTCTTCTACGTTAGAGTCATAGGAGCTGATAACTAAAACCGTGTTGTAAAATGGTCACTTCCAAATTCCTGGCTTCGGGCAATTCAGCAGAACCGTTCTGTTCGGGCACCTCAAGTTTGTTTGCTCACAAATAAATCAATTCCTCCTCCTTCCACTTTCCCCGCTGGAGGCTTCAGCGCAGCCTGGTTAAAAGCAGAAAGCTACAGCACAGCTACTGTGCCATGAACTACTTCTCTCTGATGATATTCACAGAATACAGGGATCAATTAACTCAGAAATACTCATTCACCATCACCACACAAAGGCCCGTAGTTGAACCTGAGCTGCACTGTCTTCTCTTCTCATGCCATCTGCCAGTTCTGCATTTCCCCACCTGCTCAGCAGATCTGTGTGATTTATTCTACCTCGCAATTTGTGCCGCAGATTTGTAAATCTAGTAACGAATCCCTGAACCCACTTGATTTCACAGTGCCAATCATTCGCTATTACAAGGGAAGGCAGAGAATTAGCTGTTGTGTCGTTTTGTCAGCACAGTGGGGTTTAGTTCCCTGGGTACTCAAACACTGCTGCAGCGCCCATGCCAGTTCCAATGCACATCGATACCACGCCGTACGCCCTGAAATGAAAGAACACAGGGAATTAAGACAGATCGGGCTTAAATCATCCAGGGGGGAAAAAGAATACTATAAATCTGAGCTCCCCACTGCTCTCCTGTGTCACCAAGAGATTCTAACTGTGGAGCAGGTCCTGGAGCTCTCTCGCAGGGCTGATCATAGAGTTTGTGGACACACGTTTCCCTGCCCGCTGTCTGGACAGGAGCACTGCAGCAGAAGCAGGCTCCTGAGGTACCTGCCTCAGACACACAAGCATGGAGGTGGGGACAGAATTGCTTTGATTCAGATGGGTTGAAGAAACTCTTCCTTTCCTGCCTCCTACCACTGCCCTTCATGTGCCTTTGCTATGTAAAAGTCCAAGGTAAAACTGGATTGTCAGATTTGTGGAAAAACAAAGTGGAAAGCTGGATTTCAGAACAAGTTCTTCCACTTTGGTGTGAGATGGTTTAATGTTTCTGCCCGATTTGCTTGGCATTTAACAGCTGATCATAGAATCACAGAATGTGCTGGGTTGGAAGGGGCCTTTAAAGCTCATCCAGTCCAACCCCTGCAGTGAGCAGGGACAATGTCACCAGATCAGGTTGCTCAGAGCCCCATCAAGCCTGGCCTTGAATATCTCCAGGGATGGGGCCTGCACCACCTCTCTGGGCAACCTGTGCCAGTGATCTACCACCCTCATGGTGAAGAACTTCTTCCTAATATTCAACCTAAATCCACTCTTTTCTAATTTAAACCCATTACCTCTCATCCTATCACTACATGTCCTAGTGAACAGCTCTCCCCCAGATTTCTTACAGGCACCGTTCAGGTACTAGAAGGTTAATCATCAGTTACTTGTCCTCTCTAGGCCAGCTGATGGTTTCTTCTGAGCCTCAGTGACTGACTGACACAAAAGGCATTAAGGCCAACACCATTCCTCAGTGCTCACCTCTTCCCTCTGCGCTTCAATTCATTGAGCAAAGTGACAACCTGACGAGCACCAGTACAGCCCAGCGGGTGTCCCAGAGCTATTGCTCCTCCCAGGGGGTTGACCTTCTCCATGGGAATGCCCAGCTTTTCAACGCAGTACACAGCCTGCAGAGACAGAGGGAATGCCTTTGTGGAGATGCTCTTGTCTCTCTTAGCTCTCAGCTCTCCTTCAGTGAGGCCAAGAGAGCCAAGAGGATCACAGAAAAGACCGGGGTTTCTTTGTGATTTATATTTTTTTAAATATTAAGCTGTATAAGCAAAGCTCTGCTTATTTTTATGTGAAAGAAAGGGAAAACAGCCTGCACATGTTATTAACATTTGGCTGAAGATGCAATACATGGAACAAGTTCAAATCCTAATTTGGAGATCAAGCTGAAAATATACTCAGCTGCCAAGCAGTGTAGCAGCTCAAGCAGGATGATCACTCACCTGGCTTGCAAAGGCTTCATTAATTTCATATATATCAATGTCATTCAGAGTCAGACCTATGGTGCAGAACAGGCAGTATTTAAAAGAAGATATTTTTGCCTTAGGACTACATCAAACAGAATAATTCACTCACAGCTTCCCTTTATGAATTCTCAATTCTACTCCACTAATGAAAAAGAGGGGGACCTTGGCTCCATGTGGGGCATCTGTACTTGTATGTGTGTTCACATACGACAGTGTCTAAAGGCTGCAAAACATCACACAGTTCATGGACCCGTGTCACTGAGTTTGCCAAGTTTCCTTAGATTAAATGTGATTTTTTTTGCAGAGGGATTAAAGACGGAAGGATATTTCAAGAATGAAAGATAAAACTAGAGGTGAGCAGTTGACCATAGCAAGCAAGTTTCCTTAGATTAAATGTGATTTTTTTTTGCAGAGGGATTAAAGATGGAAAGATATTTCAAGAATGAAAGATAAAACTAGACGTGAGCAGTTGACCATAGCAATGACAGGTGGACAGAACAATAACTGTCAGCTATAAAAGCTACTTAACCTAACGAGTGTGGTAAGAACTCTGAGGAAAGCCTCTTCCACTGGTCAGATGCCAAGATTGTAAAGAAAAGAAACAAACCAAACCACAAAACCACCGTTCTCATGGGCTGCTCATATGAAGGAAAACAGCACTAAATGAACACTAAATTACTTGCCGTGTGGTAACCGTTTGTTGAGACTGTGCAGGGATTTAATCCTGAGCTTCTCAAAGGCGAGTGAATGGCAATTTACACACGAGTACAAGTGAGTCTTGCAATCATCCCAGCTGGGATCTCTTTCCAGGTTTTAGATTTAAGTTCACTGTTCCTATGGCTGATAGAGCCACACATACTAGAATAACACAAATTTCAGGCCACAGACTCCGATTTGCCTTGTGCCAAACGCTGTATGGACGACAAATGGTCCTTACCTGCCCTCTCCACAGCTACAGGGATGGCGTAGGCTGGGCCTATGCCCATGACATCGGGTGGGACCCCAACCACCGCGAAGGAGCGGAGCACCCCCAGGACGGGGAGCCCCAGTTGTGCTGCTTTCGAGCGCTTTGCCAGGAGAACAGCAGCTGCTCCATCGCTGACCTGGCTGGCGTTACCTGTTGGGAGAGATCCATTAACACCTTTTTTACCCAAGCACATCCTACTACAAGGTAAACTACAGGAACAATGCGAATTGAACAACAGAGCTGACCTGCTGTGGTGCTGCCATCCTCCTTGAAGGCAGGCTTCAGCTTTGCCAAACCTTCCAGGGTCGTGGAGGGCCTGATCCCTTCATCTTGGTGCACGGTGACTGTTTTTTGGTTGCCCTGATTATCTAAAACAGTGGTCTTCACTGGAACAATCTCAGTTTTGAACAGCCCCATCTGCTGAGCTTTCGCTGCTCTGTTAAAGAAGAAGATGAAAAGTTAAAGCATTCTGGAGGTGAACTGCAAGAGAGAGAATGGGCTGAGGTGTGACTCGGTACACAGGTACATCATTGCTGAAGACACAGACTAATACTTATTTCCATTCATGGGAAGACAAACTTCTTACCTCTGCATCACAGGAAATATATCACTAACATTAAGGGGGTTCTCCCCAGAAATGGGTCACAGGATCACACGCTTCTGGGCAAGATCCCTGTTCAAATATAAATTCTGATTTTTGAGTTTAAACAGGGCAAGTGGGCTAAGCCTCCACATACTGCTAATAATTTCTGACAAGTTAAGGAACAGCTGATGTTTCACCTGTTCCTAGTTTTGTCCTACTACAGACAAGGTGAATTTTAGCCCACAGACTTCAGGTATGATCTTCCAGCATCTAAATGTTACCTTTCAACACAAAATGATTGCAATTTATGCTGCGTAATTCAGTGTGACTACGTAGAAGGGTATCGCCTAATTTAGCAGTAAAGGTGCAGTGAAGGTCTGGTCCCTGAGACAACCGCATTAACAGCAGGGAACAAAAGTAGGCAGAATGCAACTAGTTAAATTAGAATTAGCTCAGGACACTCAGTTTTAATCTTTTGTATCAACAAAGTATTTAAAAGCCTCCACAGCAGAGCTGATACAGATTTACCTTCCAGCAGCAGAGCACACTTTAAAGGGAATACAAATTGGAGACTGAAAGCTTGTTTTACCCCCTCACCACTTTAGACTTCTACTAATAAAATGAAAATATTTAATACTCCCAGGTAAGAGAGAGTACGAGCAAAGTGCTGAAGGACAGATCAGCAACTCCGCAGACATCCTGAGACTGAGGCCAGAAAATCACCCCTTTCCTCATGCGAGAGGCGAGGATCGCGTTCACATACCCCTGTGTGTTATCAGTTCAATGTCAGTGAGAAAGGCTGGCATGCCCGGTTCCCTCGAAGCAGGGCCAGAATTTAAAGGTTAACGGGCCTGTGCAGTGGCTTCCTGTATTAGATAAATAACTGGACCGGGGCGATGCTGAAACAGAGCTCTGAAATTCAGTTTAACTCTTTGACAGCAGCAATCTGAACGCATTGCCCAACACTGGGCTGTCAGTGCAGCCCCATGGATTCCAGGGGTCAGTTTACTTTGGCAGTGATTTCATGTAAAAGCAAGGTTATCAGAGATGGGATCAGACTCGCTTGAAGCCAAACACCTGCGGCAAAGACGCACCATCCTGCTCACAAGCTCGGCAACTCGCCAGAAATAGCGGCATTTAAATATTCCCTCTCAAGAAAAGCTCCTTCTGCTGCCACTCCCATGGCCAGGTTCAAATGACACTGAGCCAAAGCCACTATGAAATACTGAACCACACATTCGTTTTGGAAACCTCATGGAGGGTGCATCCTTTGGAGGCTGAAAAACACACGGGCCCTGAAGATCAGTCACACAACCCCCAGGACAGCTGTGAACTCAGGTTCCCTTATCACACAGCCAGGACACCAGTCTTTGCTGTGATCACCTCGAGCTTCTTTACTTGCTATTAAGGTTTGGAAGGCAACACGAAGGCTGCACTTAACAACTACTGGGAAGTAGCAGTGCACTTTCTATCTGTGTTTATTCCTTAACTAAAAGGTTTTAAAAAACCAGAAAGCATTTACTTTTGTTGGGAAGCCAAGGCAAAGGCATCTTGCTTCTTCCGGGAAACTCCAAACTTCTCTGCCACATTTTCTGAGGTTATTCTGGGGAAAACAAAACAATCATAGAGTTAATCCAAGGATGCAGCTAATGGAGCTGTAATTGGCTTCCACCAAGACAGCACAAGGTACAAGCACCATCTTTAGTCTCAAAGCAAAATGCTGCCTTCTGAGCCTAGAACTGCTCAGCAGAAGCAGATCCTGAATCGAATCCAGAACCAAAACCAGGTTCAAACCCACCCTCAAGTTTTTGCTCATCGAGCCATGAAGCTTAAAATGTGAGACATGGAAATCTTTCCTCAGGGTTGCTGATTTTTGCCCCAATTCACATAATTCATCTCCTCCCACAACCAAGGAGGATGTCAACACATGCAGATCCAGGCTCACTGCATTCACATTGGTTTGAAACAGTGCGGTCACTGAGGAGACACAAAACCCTTACATTTTGGGAAGAGGAAACACTTACCCCATCGGAATAAGGCAATCTCGAGCTTTGCTGTTTTCCATCATGCTGGAACTGATATCACCAGGATTATTTGCACTTCTGAGGGACATCGTTTCCACACTAAACACAAGAAAAAATTCAATTTGCTACCAGTGTCAAATACCACTGTATTTGTGGTAATTGCCCAATTAAGACTGATCAAAACTCAGTATTTTGACAACATGCTTTCCTATTATCCTATAGAAACACAGCTAATAGTTAAGAACTGACTGAGGCAGCAGCTCTTCAGTCATCAATGTAAGAATTACCACAACAATCAAAACAGATTGCAAGATTAAATTGGTCCTTGTTTCACTTCAAACGGATACCAATGTCAACAGTTAAATAATTTCACATGTTTCTGCAGGTAGGAAGGAATTGCTTATGATTCTGGCACTTTTGTCCTCAAACAGAATGAGAAACTTAAGGTTCTAGGACTGGAGTTTGCAGCGAGATTGTCACCAGCCATAAAAATGGCACTTACAGCTCAGGAGCTGGCAGTAATTAACTGCAGTATTAAGCAAACCACGGCAAAGACTTCAGCAAATTACGCCATTTGTATTTCACAACACAAAGAATTTCAGATATGAATCCCAGAGGCTGCAGCCTTTGACCTACGAATGAGTTAACAGATTGAAGACACCCAAATTTACTGCATAAATACACAGCCATCACTTCTGACCAGGGAGCTTCTGTGGAGTCGGGTCGAGACCACAAAGCCTACGATGGGAGAAGGGTTTGAATCTGACTCTGCACCACACAAATGCACTCATGAAGAGTAAGTAACAAGGAAACTAGTCCTGAAAAATGGCAAGCAGAAAACAAGGCTTTTCCCAAACAGCTTATTTGAAGTGCTGTCAGGAATTTAAACTAACTGTAACCTGGGATGCAGCTGAAGTCAAGTAATGCACTATCTACTCCCTGCAGGAAGGTACAGGATTTTTTAAGTACAAGCAAATTGCACCTATGCCATTTTGTGCTGTTATCCTGCATCTCCCAAGCTACAGAGTGGGCAAGTCCTCTCAGGAAAAGCATGACCTGGGTCAAACCCCACTCACAAATGCCATCTGTAATGTATGGCTTTTACATCTTCACGAAGGACCCTGCAGCGTAGAGGCCAGAAAACTGCCCATAGTGAAACGTGGTGGCTTGAATGCCCAAAGGCACAAGGGCTGGATCCCAAACTCTTTGAGCCTTTCGGTACCTTTAAGTGTATCATTTTGGTGGATGCTGCCAAGCAACGTCTCCAAACAACCGCATTAAAATGACGGAGTGAAAAGCATCCCGTGTTCAAGCAGCAATGCTCCTGGGAACACCTCAGAGGAACGTGCCCATCTTACTGAGCTGCTGATTTAGCAACAGCCCAAGAAGGGTGTTCTCAGCATCAGATCTTGCTCAACCAGGTACATGCAGGTGTTGAGAGGTTGTAAACATAAATATTTTCCTAGGGGCTACTGGGTGACTGTGTACAGCAATAACTCAAGAAAGATGTAGAGTTACCAAGGTAAAGAGAAACCCAGTATTTTAGCCTCAGGATGACTGAATGCTTTCTTTTTGAGTCGTTCTGAAGTGAGCGTGTATGTGGCCAGTAGTATTTCTCCAAAGCCAACCTAGCATTTACATAAACCTTTACAAAATAAACACTTCTTATGATGTTAGGACTGAAGCAAAGAACAGCCTGCGTGTCCAGTGCAGAACATCTCCTGTGAGTCTGCAGAACAGTTCTTAGCAGGAGTAGGACATTAATTTCTTTATCCAAGACAACTGCTGGTCTTCCAAGACACAAATTAACTGGAGATTAGTTAAAAAGCTAATGATGGCGGGCTCTTTCAGGCTGTAATTGCTCTGCACACAAGTGGTACCCCACAGCAGGGCCAGAGGATCCTAAAAAGAGGCGTTTTGCATGCTTGTAAGAGATACACAACCTCTCATTGCCACCCCAGCAGACGTGGCACCAAGACCAGAACTCCCAGGGGAATTAAAGGATTTTCAAGCACCCTCCTTCAGATCCTTTCAGATGACCCAATCTACTCAGCAGCCTCTGGAAATACACAAACTGCATCTGCAGCCACCGCTTAAATCCAGGTCCTAACTTTAGGGCTTATTCACCCATTTGTCAAACGAGGACAGCATCTATGTCCTATCTCATTGGAAGGGATTTCTAATTCCTCACACAAGAGCTGCAAGTGCCATAAAAAGACATTCTTACCCACAGGCCAAGCCAATGTCATACGATCCATTGCGGATGCCACCTGTAAGAGCAGTGCACAAACATCCTTACTATGGGAAGCAAAGGCATTTCCATTCCAGCTGTGCTTTCACGAACACCCGAGGGACCCACTACAGCCAAAAAGGGCATTCCCTCCACCCTCCTTAACCTCAGAAACCCACAGTACTTCTGAAGGGGTACTCAGCCACTCAAGATATAAAGGTATTCAACTGACAACAAACTGAAAACTCCTGACTGCAGAAGACGTTACCACTGGTTTTACTGACTGGAGAGATGGGAGGACAGGAGAAATGAGCACTTGGGGTGCGGCAGGCATCGACTCCGCCCCAAGCACCCGTAACGCTTACCAGCTATATTGATAATGGCCTGCAGCCCCGAGGAGCACTGCCGGTTCACGCTGCAGCACGGCACCGTCTCTGGAATACCACTACAAAAATACCACAGCGTTGGCAAAGACTCGGTGACAAAAACCACGCAACAAACCAAACCCCTGAATTAAGCCACCTGATTAAACGTTAACCCTCAAGCTCCAGACAGATCCCTCTATACGTTCATTGACCTATTTGGTCCTGTGCCAAGAGAAAGCAAAGTCCACAGATAATTTCCAAATGGATTTGCAAGCGGCTCCAAGTGCTGTTTCCCCACAGCTCTGTCTTCAGAAGAGTACATGCCCAGCTCCCAAGCTCTGATCAGGGTCAGAAATACTGAACAGCTCTGCAATATTCACAATTACTGGAGAGGTGCAGACACCTCTCCAAAGTGGTGCATGTACACGCATTTACAGAAGCAAACGTCACTTAGCAATGGACACTGGCTGAAATATTTGGAAGCTGGGATCCAGCTCAATAGGAGCCATCAACCACCAGCACCAGGAAATGAACAGAAAGACCTGAGACAACTCTATGGCTTTGGGACCACGCAGAGCACAGGGAGAGGCAGCAGGTACAGCCCACAAAACAAGATCTCCCATTCAGAGGGCTCCAAACAAGTGGCACAGATTGGCCTCACCTCTGCCTTCTTGTCCCTTCAACAGCAGGGCTCTCCAAACGCTCAATCAAAGCCTAATTTTGAGGCAAAAGGTGATTTGCCATAGGATCACATGAGCCTTGTTGCAACCTCTGCCCCAGTGCTGCTCCATGGCCAAGGCCCAAGAAGGGGAGGAGGAACCTTGATCTGGTTGAGATTTTACCTGAGAAACTGTGCAACTCTTGCAATCAAAGCACCAGCTCCAGGCTGCAGCACGTTTCCTGGGTGCAAAGATACGATTCCAGTCAACCAGTTGCATTTCCCTCGGGCACTGAAGGGACATTAACAGCGCCATGGCTTGGTACCATCTGGCACCCAGATCAGAGCCCCACCACCTGACAGAAGTCGTGAAGGACGCCTTGATTTCCTAATGCTACACACCAATCCCTTCCGACCCCAAATACTTGCAAGTATCCCAGGGGACAGCAGGAGCAGTCCAGCCCATAGGGATATCCACACCAGGAGTTTAAAGTCCGGACGCGAGTTGTTCACTCACCAACACAGATGTCTCCCAGCACCTCAGGACGAAGATTGACATCTTGAAGGACAGCTGTCATAACAGCAGACAGCAGTTCATCTGGTGTGGTATCCTAGAAACACAGGTGATCAGCACTACTTAGACACCAGAAACTGCCCTGTCACCAGTTCACCCTCAGACTGCTTCTGAGGGCTATGCACGATGCTTACACAGCTGTAGCTGTACTCCACTCACTATGGCTGTTGTTTTCCTATAAAAGCAGAATTATTCTGCACAATTTTTACCCTGGGTATCTTTCAGACTCTGTAACACATGCTGTTTTCCCTCCTAGCTCAGTTTTACATGAGCAAGCTATCTAAGCAAGGCCTTCAAAGCCAAATTACTATCTTGACGTATGTCACAAGTGGAGCCTCTGAATTAGTTTTGTGAAGAAGCAAGGGTGACTCCTCAGCTGGTGGGAAGCATCACGGGTATGACAAGACCTATTTTGAAGGATGGCAAGTGAAGCACATCCTTTGAGGCCATTCTGGCACCCTGCTCTTGCCTCAGAGAGCCAGGACTTGGTGCTTGCCATCCAGGGAATAAAAGGGCCGCTCCAGAAGAGTGGCAGGTCCATGCCAAGTGCTGTCAGTATTGGAGGGAGCCAGGCAGGCAGGGGAGATGCTGCTTTCCGTGGTCAGGAAACTCCTAAGTACCTTTGCTGGCATTCTGGGGGATGCCAGCAGTCCCGCTGCACCCGGGCCACACACCCCCCAGCATTAAGATCACCAGAAAATGCTGTGTGTGTTGATAATGACCATTATAAAGCAGAGCCCCGCTCCTGAGTGGTGGCTGGGGGGCAGCGAGCAGACAGGGGACCCTGCACACAGGGTGTGCGGAGGGGACGCAAGTAGGGGGGTCCCCACCTCC
>NW_010206371.1:0-39400 GCF_000695765.1 Mesitornis unicolor | reverse complement strand
TTATATTATTATACTTATTAGTATATTTAATATTAACCTTTCAGCGAGTTTAGCAAGTCTCTAGGTAACTGCCTTCAGCAGTGCCTCTAATTCTTCTCTCCCTAGTCTCCAGCATTAAGAGCATAATTGTGTATTTTGATTTCTAAAACAGTACATTCCTTTATTCCCACCATTTCCAAACACACACACACACAGTCTCTGTATTCTGCTGAAACAGATCCCAAAATTATAATGCCAGGTTTGTCTTTAAAAAAAAATTCATTCAGCTATTAAAAACATATTAAAATAAAACAGAGGGAAGAAAAATGCTAGATCTCCAAACTCTAAGATCTGCATTTTTAATATATCAGTGTACTTTATATACTTTAGAAACACCTGCAATATCCTCTGTTGCATGTCATACTTACACATACTCAACAATCATCTAGTACGATTATAATTTTTTGCTGACTATAACCACTGGTAAATCAACTTAGAAAGTTATAGTATTTTGAGAAAAGCAGAGAGCTGTCTTTGCATGCACATTCCAACACCTCTGATTTACTTTTGAAACTATATGAAAACACTTTTTGGAAAAACTGTAGACTACTTTAATCCATACTGTCTTTTAGAATAACTCCCTGCCAAACTTTGTAAGTGAAACCCAAAATATTATTGTATTACATTTAGGATAGCACCTTAGAAATATTTGAGTTTGATCAGATTAACACAGTACTACAACTATATAAAACTTGGAATTCTTAAACCATCTCGCTATTTATTTGGACATGCATTCCCAGATTCTGTTTCAAGGCACTCTAAAAGCGGCAGACATATTATAACCAGTTCATATGTCTATTACCTATATTGGCATTGATAAGTATTTACCACAAACTGCAAAATTAAATGCAAGTACCCTATTTTTCTTGGTTGGAACTGCACATTCTGTGGGGTTTATACACTTTTTTGAAAATCCTCTACTTACCTCCCAAGTAAATTAATTACAGGAGAGAAGAATAACCACATCAAGATGGACCAAAGATACCTCTAATTTAATATCTCATCACCAATACCAACAGATGTTTTCAAAATCATTAAAAGCATTACATGAAAGATGCTGGAAAAACAACCATTTCCTAGCAAAATTTCTTTCTCCTACCTGTTTTTTCTTTTTTATAATTGATATAAAGAATGAGGGATTTTTTTACTCCCTTCCATTTTTACATTTCATTTCCTGTAACTGCAGATCTAAAGAAAGAGATAATCTCATTTTTCTTTAATCATGCTCTTGGACTCGGTGTTATTCTGTCACACTGAATTATCCACAACTTCAAGCTCTCTCTCTCAGTTTTAGATGTCACATCCTTCAGTTTCAATGCCTGTTAGTTCATTTATTTTTTTTAAACAGCCCTAACTGCTGAAACTTAGGGGGGAGGGAGCACTCATTATTTATGGGTGTGTGAACAGTCTCTTCTGTCCCCTCTGCCTCTAACAAAACCCACAGTCCTTTCACATCTTCCCATCTATAATTACTTTCAGACTTTTCCCACCCTGTGCAAATTTTTTTATGAATTCAGAAAACTGTTAGTGAAAGACTTTTAGAGAAACCAAGACTAAAAACATAATTAATGTATCTACATCAATGAGTAATGGTATCAAACAGTACACATTTAGAATGTTGGTACTGGAGATTTTACAGTAGTTCCTGCAGTACTGTAAATCTTAAAATTTGCAGAATTTTAAAATCCAGTGTACTTCTGTCCATCTTCACCAGAGAATTGCCATACTTTCAATAAGAGTGAATCACCTTTTTTTGCATTTCCATTGCTTATTTCTTCTCAGAAAGGAATTAATGAAGTTATAATAACGTTTTCAACTTCACGAACCTCCACAAAGATATTTTGGTCTTTCCCACCCATGACATGCATACACACCATATTGTGTGAAGGTAAGATACTGATTCAGGATAACTGATATTCCTTGGATGGATTTTAACATGTAATTTTTATTTACTCAGACCTAAAAATCTGCACATCAATACATTAGTATAAAGAGGAAAAAGTATCTAAAAGACACATGAAGCAGTATCAATTATTAAAAATTAATTTTTCAAGCAACTACAACGTGTTTACATAAGCTCTATTTGCAGCTCATTAAAGCCTGAACCAACTTCAAAAATGTTGTGTTTTCCATTTTTGCATAAAGCAAAACATCAGATGAGGAAAAAATAAAAATATTATAAATCAAAAACAGTGTTTTGTCATCACCTACCATCCTTACACTCTTCAGCCTCCACCTATCACCCTCCTCATCCTTAACTATCTGCACCCTTCTCTACCTGTAACCTCAGTATCAGACAACATTTGGACACATTGCTTGCAGTTCACCATCTCAACCAGGCTGGGTTTTGTGGTGGTGCAACTCCACTCCCTGGGCCGCATTGAGATGCCATCATCAGTCAATATTGTTCTCATGGCAGACACAACAATTCTATGTCAACATCAGCCGTTATAAGCTAAAATGGTATGGCACTGGCTGATCTTGCTTTCCGAGGCAGCAAGTTGAGAAAATCTGGTACCTTATGGTCCAAGTACAGCGAGTTAGGACAATTAGGCACCCCCTAATTGCACCTGGAACTTCTGTTGTCTGGGAAATGTACCTGAGACCTATCCTGCCCCAAAAAGTTGCCAAGACCATCTAATAAGAATTGTGGCCACAACAGGTCTGACAAAAGTCTCGGAACCCTATAAATATGTGACCCAAAAGGAAGACTCTTTGAGCTCTTCTGGATCACAGCAGGCTTTGGCCAGTACCTTCCCTGAGGTGGGACGTCTCTCAGGCACCACCAGCTCCTCGAGGTTGTCTGACACCAGAATCAAAAGGAGGTCAGGGCGAAGCCAGCCCTTCTCGATACTCAATTATCGTCCATTGAGAAATGCTAACATGTTGTGACTATTTACTCTAAAAATTCGAGAAGAGGGAAATTTTATCTATAAGCTAGCTTCTCTATCGATTGTTCTACTTAAATGCATTTGCCTTTTACTTATATCCATCTGCTTTTGTTTATTTGCATGCTTTATGCACGAATGAACACACACACACACACACACACACACTTAGGATACTTTAATGTAAGTTAGCTTGAATCTCTTCATTCTGTAATCCATAATGAAGCTACTAGTTCATTATAATCTATTTTTCTGAATCACCTTAAATGTAGAAATTGGTTATTGATTAAATGTTGCTAAAATCACCTTGCATTTTCAATAAATCTTAAATTGCTGCTAAATCATAACTGTGTATGTCACTCCACCCATGACAGGTTTCAGCAGTAACTGACTGTCTTCATTATTTTTAAAAGAATACTGGGATTCATCATGCTCTGGGATACATCAGTGCTGTGTGGTAAGTACAGTCTCTGGCTAAGCAGAAAAGAAACCCGTCTGTTTTATAGTTATGTCATTAAAAAGTAATTATCATGCTGTTAACCATAAAGCTCTGAACTTACTAAGTTTCCTTTTACATTGAAAAATAACTGCCTAGGTTTTTCCAGGTTTTCATGAATACTTTGTACCAAGTCAGTGCCCAACAGAACTTCATTACATCGGCCAATTATGCAGTATCACAAAAATGATACCAAACTAATTTGACAAAGTCTGTTTTCCATAAACCCATGCACATTAGCAATAATTATATTACCTTTGTTTAATTCTTTATGAATTGAGTCCTTTAGAAACCATTCCACTATTTGGCCTGGGATAAATGTCAGGCTGACAGACTTACAATTACCTGGGTCATCCCATTTAGCCTTTTATTGGCACAACATTAGATTTCTTCTCCTTGTCTGGAACTTCCGCAGTACTCCATGACTTACTAAATACCAAAAAGAATAACTCAGAGAATGACTCACATACATTTTTTAAACTCTCAGAGACTTGCAATTCAAATCTGTTGATTGCAAAATGCTCAGCATTACTATCCATTATTAAGCATCCTTAGTTACTGTTGTAATGAAATCGTCATGCTCTTCTGCTTCCTTTGCCAGATTCCGAATGCCAAAACTTGCTCAGAATTTTTGACACTTCTGCATTATGTTTCTAACTCTTCTATTTTGTTGTTTCTATGATGTTATTTCTATGACGTTACCTTTTCATTTTCATTACTAGTAAGTCATCATACTTTAACATTATGTTTACTCATTTATATGTGTTATTTTTCTATATAATATTTCAGTACAATTGAAAAAAAAATCTTTTACAATGTGGATTTTACCTCACCATTGATTTATTTAGGGGTATAGTTACATACATACACAATATATGTGTGTGTATATATTATATAGACATATGTATCTATACATGTGTATGTGTATAGATACACACACATTCCTCAGTAGCTTTCTACAATTTCTACATTCTGATCCATAATTATTTTTTTTATTTATTTTAGCCATTCTCTGTTGCTCTCAGTGAGTTCTTTTTTTAATCAGAAGTCACTATTATTCTCAAAACCTGGCCTCTTCAGTGCACCAAGCACATACACATATATATGCATACACACACACACACACACAGATTTCCTAAAGTCGTTCTTGCAGCTCACAATTTAGCTAACTCATGTTCTTTTGTACTTTGGCTAATTACTCCCTTTGGTACTTAAGCCAACACTACTTTTGTCTTCATCTGTGAACAAGAGGCCTAATAGAACAAACGCATGGCAAGCGGAGGTGACCCAGAGACTGACTTCAAAATTGCACCCCTGATCCATGCTCGTGTCTGATTATGCTGATCAAGCCACAGGTTTGCTACACCCTGTAGCACATTGCCAAAATATTCCAAACTTCTTGTGGTTGGACGTGTTGAATGCCATGACAACAACATTCGCTTAAGTCAATTTGTACTTCATAGGTTTTAACTGTAGGAAAAATTTCACCTTACTTCTGGATGGGAGATCCTACATACACCAAGAGGAAAGAACACTAATTCAAATACAGGCAAGGTTTTCATTACAGACATTGCACGAATGGACTACACATATTACAGGATATGGAATAGGGCCTTAAGAGACAAAGCCTGTATATTTCTGCTGTAGTAATTTCAAATATAATCAGGGAGTAATTGTTCTAAAAACATGAATGATGTGGAAAGGATGAATGGGGAGCAGTTGCTCATTATTCTAACACAGGGATCAGTCATTGGTTAGCATGAAACCAGTTCAGGACTCAAAAAATAAAAAAAGTAGTTCACCACACAGGGTATAGTTAAGCCATGAACGCACTGCTACAGGATGCTATGGGTATCAGAAATTACCTAAGGCAGATTAGATAAATAAATCAGCATGAGAGCAATCTGCTATGGTTTACAAATCAGTATGGACCATGCATGGCTTTGAGAAGGAATCGAGCTGCATAGGATTAGAGGCTGGACCTCAGAAATTGTCCTTGGTCACTGCCAGACAGAATATTGCATTGTGGTACAACCCAGAGCAATCTTCACAGGTTTTTTGGTGTTTATCCATTTTATCAAGTATTAAAGAAAGTTTCAGTCAAAACTGTTATGTCTACACAAAGCGCTATCATGATTATTATTACCCCTAAACAATGGCTAGCAGCACATCACAAAGCTTTTTCTGATGATGTGTCAAAGACCTATCTTGGTCAAAAAGATGAACTGTACCACACAAGAAGAGCTCTCCCCCTTTTCTGACACCAGCAGAACACACATCGCCTGGGACTTAAAAAGAAATACATGACAGGAACCGATCTCCTAGGACGCACAAAGTTCTTCTCACTTAGTCCAAACAGACATAGGCCTTCAGAAGTTTCCACAAACATAGCTGACAAAGTGCAACACTGGACAGAAAATAACACCAATTTCTCATTTGTTTGGACATTTGGAACCAAGTGTAATTATTAACAAATCAATAAAATCTAGATTTCAGCTTAATGCCAACCTGAGACTGATTGCTCAAAGCCAGAAACCTGCATGAAAACAGGTTAATGTGCACAGAAGCATTCAAAGAATCAATCTGTATCAGATACATCATTGTATGCTTTGTTTTGAATAAAATGGATCAGACATTTGGGTTTCCTTTTTTTTTTTTTTTTGAAATTCAAAGCAAAAAAAATTCACTTCTAAGTAAAAATAGTAGGCAAAATGTTACCTGCTCACATTAAAAAAAGAAAATTATTCTTCTGATTTCAAGTATACTTCATTCTATTAATGATTTATTTTAGAATATGATTTTTATTCTGTTTCTTCCATTCCCGTAGCGAACTTCACCTCTCATAGTACCTTTATAGAGTGCTGCTATTTAAACCTCTCATCCTTCATTGCTCACATGCAAAACATCTAACAGGATTTAGTTAATACACTCCCATGTACTTGCTACATGGTCTGATTGAATACAGTTCAGCGTGGAAATGAAGAGTGACAGTCACCAGGGAAGATGACAAACCTCGTAAGAAACTAATTTCCAGTAAATCTACTTTGCCCCTTTACTCTTACAGATTTGACAGACTGCAAATACTGAGCTGTTTCTTTGCATCGTGTACTTTTCATGCTGGTTTTATATGTGGCAAAAAATTATATTACAACCACATTTGACTTTCGCAGTTACGGAAAACTGTCACATTTCTCCAAGTTAATGTTGTCTGATTGGAATGAAAGTTTCTACACGATGGTTTCCATCCAAAACCAGAGACGTTTCTTACCCTTCCCATTTCTGACTCTTCCTCTGCAGTTAATGCAAAAATCAGACAGTGCCAGCAGTCTGAGTTTAGCCCTTTTTAATGCAGATGGCTAAACAGAAGGGTTTCAGTGTCCACCAAAAGCACATGAAATGGAGCTGAAATAATCTTCGGTTTTTAGAGATCTGAAGTTAATTGAGATGCATCTAATTCACTGTCTGCACAGCCATACATTTGTAACACTACATTTTTTTCCTTCAGACATGTTTGACAGTTACTTTTGGCTAATTTTATTTATTACTGAGGAGCAAGCAGAATTAAGTTACACTTCTAAATGTAAAGGAAAATCTGATTCAAAGATCTATAGATAACAATAATCATCATCATCATCATCATCATCATCATCATCATCTCAGCTCCACTTCTGAACTCAAGCGATTTAGGATTTACGATTTCTACACAGCACAAAATATTGAAGTGTATGAGCATAAACAACTTATTAAAGTTACAAAATGCAGCTCTGTGGTTTCTGCAGGAGGTGCTGGATGTGACTCAACACATGTTGTGTTGCTCCTCTTTTCCTAAATAGTGTGGTGACTAGTGCTTCAGATCCTTTTTCAAGTGAACTAGTGATAGGCTACTATTTCGACAGCCGATCCCTGCAATTTGGAAACTCTCAGCTAGACACCGAAGTGGCAACTCCAAATGAAGATGAGCAGTGGATGACGACAATTCATGAAATGACTGTGAAATACAAAAGGGGACAAAACCAGAACTAGCATAACATTGCAAGGAGAAGAAAATACCATATAAAATTATATTTTGTAAAATTCAAAGTGTAAAAGCTTTTAGCGTGAGCTTTCTAGTATTTTACCTATTGCATCTCTGCTGACTTTGGAGAAAATAAGGTAATATTTCATGTAAGATCTTTTTATTTTCCATTGACCCACAAAGTCAGTAACTACACTTCCTATAGCGAAACTTCTTCCATTATGACTCTCCAGTACAAATCTTGCAGCTCAGTGACACTCCTGATCAGGTTTTCTGTCTTTGCTTTTTCCACCCTCTTTGTCAGTCATACCCTCTAAGGTAGCCCAAATGTTTCCAGCTTCTTTGAGACACTGAGTTTTCAAAGCATTGGCCTCACAGGTGATAACATTTCCTTCCATTCCCTAAATCTAAAGCGTTATTAACAGTTTTCTCACAGTATGTGAGTTTTGCTCCTGTGCCGCCTGGCAGAAGGTCTGAAAAAAACACAACAGCTCAGTCTTGCCAAAGTCTAGGAAGTAGATTGTCAGTCAGGGTGAAGAAAAAGATGCTCAGCAGGGAGTGCTCTTCACAAAGTCCTTCAGTTCGCATCAGCTTCCCAGGAGAAGCTAAGTGAACATCCAACTGCTGCGCCCCAGCCTTCCCTCAGACACAGTGGCAAGACGGCATCGGGCCAAGGCCATGCTCAAGGTCTTCATTATCCGCAGGGAGGCAGGATTTGGCCTTGAGTGAGGATGTGCTACATATCCCCTTCAGACCGCTTCCTTTTTCAAGTGAAGGGCAAAATAAGGCATCTTCTTGAAATTGTTTGAAGTGGATTGACATTTTTCAGTTGAAGACTGTTGTTAGTTTCACAGCAGGCCTAATTTTTAAATTTAATGTTCTAGCACATATAAAAAGGAAAGCATCCTAGGGGGATAATAACTTTCAGCAATCAATTGATTGCATATAGCTGCTGTTTTTGCAGACACAATCTCTTTAAGGAGGCTGTAAAACAGGAAAATCATAGCCCTCAGATGCACGGATTATCTGGGTTTGCAAGAAAACACCAATGCTGGGACTATTTGCTGGTATGCTTTAGATTTTTTCTTTGATAATAAATACGTCACAGTAAATAAAGCAGCAAATGGTCATCAGGTCAGAATGCATCACCTATTTTATACAGTTACTCTCAGGGTTTTGTTTTGTTTTTCTTTTTTGCCTCTGTTGCCACTTCTGAAGAACACTTGTTTGTAATTTAATTTGGGAAAAATGTAAGATTAACCTAGACTGTCTTAACTACATAGCTCTACCCACTCAGCTGGAATAGTTTCCTGCCCTAGTAATACTACAGAAGCGAACACATTCCTGCACCAACACGTTTTCAGTTTTCATGAAGGCCCTTACTTTAGCCTTCTTCTCCCTAAACGTAAATATTTGCTATACACACAGAGGACAAAATATTATTAGAATTTAATAAATAATTTTTTAATAAATAAACAAAACCCTGTGTAATATTTTTCATGTAAAACAGAGAATCTCAGATGGAAAAGAGTTTTCTGAAACCCATCTTCAGGTTTGTTATTACATTAAATGAATATAACTTAGACTAGTAAAGAGAAATTAAATGGTCAAAGGCACTGCAATTAAATGATGTTACCATGTAGTTGTTAAGTACGCATTATTATATACATCGTATGAAAATTGGCAATTAGAAAAAATAAATAAGCTGTTTTCTAAATGCAAGTGTGTTACAGTCACAAAATTCTAGCACTGGTAATTCCCTATTTGCAGAGATGATGACGCAGTCACAAAATTCCCATGACTTTTGCGTAAATTTTGGATGTAGTACTTTTTCCAGGAACATTCAGGTTCAAGTTCGAATCAGTAAGCACTAGTAAAAACCACGGAATACAGAAATACAGAAGTCATCAATGACAGATCTGAAGTGACATTGCCCCTGTGTCTTACAGCAGAAAACTAGGGAAACATGGGGGCCTGCTGTATACCACAGATCCTGTGAGAGATGATGCTGTAGCAATACAGCTACTCTTATTTATGGAAAGTGTCTTTCAAGATAAATTCATGTATGTAAGCTAGTTACTGTGAAGCATATTAGCCTGAAAGAAAGACTTAATTTTAAATTTCTACTCATATACACAGTGGCTTAGGCAATACAAGCAATATACAATCTTAGGAGTGGCTAAGTTCACACAATTAAAGAGGAACATTGCAAATAAAAGACTTGCAAGTTTATAAGAAGAAGATCCAAAATGCTTAATGTCAGACCAGTCTCTTCCTCTTTACTTCCCAATGCTTGTTTCTGTCACAACTGGAATGACCAAATACATTATCACTCACCTTTGTACCTGCTGCTTTTAGCCAGTGCTTATAAATAAAAAAATAGATTGTAACGTACTTCCATACAAACTGAACTCAGTAAGAAGACTGAAGTTGGTCTAGCAGTACCCCTGACATGAGACTGCCAGCCAGATTTCTAGATCAAGACAATGCGTGCAGAGGAAGATCTCCACCCAGACTCTAATCACTTATCAGGGGGATAAGTCTACATTACTAAAAATATATTACATCTTTTTATTCAATTACTTCATCACAAATATACGACATAAGAGATGGACCTGCATTTAAAAACTCAAGGTTCAGGACTGTTTGAGCTTAATAAGGACAAAATAATAACCTGCAGATGCTTTCACTTAACATAGAGAAAGATCCCACGGGACAGTAAGATTTAATTTTATGGTCATCTGCCATTTTAATGATGTGTTTGTTATAATGCAGAACATCTCTGTCCTACTTGCCTGGAGAAAACACAGTGGGAAACTAAACTGGGAACACATTTAGCTGCACTATTTCTACCTTGTATCATTAAGAAATAATACATGTCCTTGTATTACGAATCACTAATATATCCAGTCTTTTTTTTAAAGGAAAACCACAAACCTTTGCTATTTAAGTCTGTCAGTTGCTTTTAGTTTTTTGCTTCCAATCTTAAACTTCACACAACCTAAACTATCCTGTATATCTTCAATTTTTATCTTTCTGGTGCATTTCTTTCCATTTGGGATGCAACATAGTTTAGAAATGTTCAGAGAGCACATGTGTTTGGCTGGAAGTATAAATGAGTTCATTTTCAGTGAGCGCATTTACAAAGAAGGTAAGCTTCTCACCTACCATTACCTACAAGGAAACCTGTGAATCTTAAGTAGCTCTAAAGGAAATGATAAAGAAAAAATTGCAGTCTATATGCACAGGTCAGATTCTTTACAGTCTTTTTATACAAAAACCGTCATGTATGCTGAAGATGGTAACATAACCAAAGCAAATGAGCCAAAAAGAGCCCTCCTAAGAGTCTAACATACATTCGTGGATTGTTTTCCACTCTCTTGCAAAAACATAACATAAGATTTTTTACTGTACTGTGTGTAGCAGGCCAAGACTCCAGACAAAAAGACTTTTGTGAGAAGGGAAAATCTGTCACATGAATTACTGTATTTTTTTCTTAAGACCTAAATAATACTTGCCATATAAAGTAATGGCAATAATAATAATTTGAAACTAAATAGTGGTAGCTCTTCCTATCTTCTTCCAGGAAGAAATTAACACAGGAAAGGAGAAGACAATCTATGTGTATTATATGATCATTTCCTTCAGGTTTCAAAAGTCCAGCTGGAATTACTGCTTTAACTGGAATCTAGAGAAAGAAATGCAAATGGCAAATCAGTTTATCACCAGATGCACCACCATTAATATATATGATTACTGCATTTAAAAGTTATATAATTTAAAACTCATTATATCATTCTAAGGACTTTGTATTCTTATCCATTTGCTTACCTTTCCACAAAGAAGCTATTGCTTAACAGATCTTTCACAGATAAAAAAAAGAAATAACCAGCGTTTCCAGAACACGACAAATGAATTCTTACTTTTCTGCTTCCTTCTGTGATAGAAATTGACCTTTGGGATCCAGAGCAAAAAGCTGTTACAGAGCAGTTAGAAGAAGATCTAAAGTACAAGTGTCCACGTTCTCCAAATAATTAGAGGCTTTTAGGAACTTGATGCCACCTACAAATATTCAAGTGCATTAAACAAAACATTACTACAGTTGGTACTGTTATTCCTGGTATCGTTACATCGCTTTACCACGTACCATACAAGAGATGTTCAAAGAGACTTGCCCAGATTCATGGACCAAGCCAGCAGGGCCAGCACAGCACTCGGGCCCCAATTCTTAAGTTCCCTGTCCCACAGGAACAACTTAAGCAAGTATTTCCTTGCAATACCTCCTCTTCCCACTGAGATAAAGGTGGTAAAGCTGTTAACACTTTAAAGATACGTCCATATTATCTTGTAGAGCCTCTTATGACAAACCATGGTGTGCTGCCTCCCATGTCCAATCTGTAATACAAACAGAGCTTAATTTGCTCATACATAAATTATAACAGAGAATCCCATGTTCTACAGCTCATCACGAGGAACTGCCTCAAATCAACATCAGTCTGGCACAAGCAGCAGCAATATCATCCAGATGTGAATCTGGGACAAAAAGCACAGACAGGTACTCAATCCCGAAGCAGAGTTATCCCCACTGGCAGTCTAGGACTTGCAGGCTTCCCTTCTTACTTCTGCTGAACTTGAACACTAATGTTCATACCTTTCTACTGGAATTTAATTTAATTTGGCTCTTAGGCAGTAAGACTTTAATATAAACTTGTCTTTCTAACCAAGATTTGTATTCTGCCCCCTTTAAAGACTCCAGCTCAGCTTTACATCAGCAGCTTCAAATAAACCAACTCACTCCTTGTAAGAAGTGATAGCAAGTATTGTTTACTCTACTACAACATGTTGTTGCTCCTGAGTTCTCTTTTCACTAGACCTGATGGCAGGCACAACAGAGAATATTTCAACATTGCCATCTGTCTCCTTGGCACCTCACACCAAGTGAGTCGCTGTCACTTTGACGGTAAATTAGAATTTCCCACCAGATATATTAAGCCAGAGGCTGCCGATTGGTTGTCCTATCTCCCTCAAGGTCTTCTTCCCTTAAATCTAGTTTTGATATTTGAACAATCTGAGCACTCTAAGAAGCAGCTTCTACATGTCATGTATTAAATTGCAGGAATCAGTATGGCCTGAAAAAAAAACAAACCACTGTTATAGAAGACTTTTAAAGCATCATTAAATCTATTTCAACACTTCCAGTACATCTCAGGCATTCTCATGAGAGGTGGTCACATAAAGGTTAACGGTAACCCTTGGAGGAAGAAGAGGGATGTGGTGATTGCATGTACTGACTTGCAGAGAAGTTGGAAACGGTGAGGATCAGCCCACGACCGCTGCTAAAACAGCAACACTGCGTTTCAGCATGTTCTCTGAAATCTAGCTTCCTTCCAAGATAAATCGCTATAGCTATGTTAAGAAAGTTACAGTCCCGGTTTCTGACCACTGATTACACTCTTGCCTGAGACAATCTAACTCTTTATTTCAATTTAATTTTTTATAGTTTAAGATGTATGACTGTACCTGACAGCTGAGCTCAGAGGAGAGCTACAGACCTCCCACTTCAGTGTGGCAGGGAAGGCATGAGTAGGTACCTCAAGGAACCAGAAAACCTTGAGGATACATGTTGTTGTTGTTGCTGTTGTGATGTGAGCAACGGAAGATCATCCTGAATGTCTATGCAGTTTAATACAAAGAAAAACATATTTCCCAAAATGTTTGGGAACAAAATACACTTCTCAACATTTTTCCAAACACCAGAGCCAGGCTTTTCACGTCCAGTATGATACTTGCAAAAAAACCTCCATTTCAACTCCAAACAAAATACAGTGTGAGACTGCAAGTTACTTTAGCGGGATGCAGATTATGTTCAGGGCAAGTGATCAAGAAGTGGTTAAAAAAACCCAAACCCTTCAGAACAAGCAGTCTAGCAGACAGAGAGGCTCACTGTAAGGACAGCGATACTCTCTCCAGTGAGGTCTCTCAGAATAGAAGTGGCACACCTTGCAGGGCAAAACAACAGAAACAATATGCTAAACTTAGTTCACACACAAGTGAACTACAAAATAGCGTTTATCATGCGACACTAAGCTACTTGAAGAGAAAAGAGGACACAAAATCCATTTCTAGCCTGACGCCGAGATAAATGCAAAAGAAAGATCAAACCAACACTATTACCAAAGGTTTCTGTTCCTGACAAAATGCACAGATGAAAATTTCATAGTCTTTGACTGAAGTAGTATTTTCAGTCTTTCAACATATTTTCATGACTATCTTATATTTCTTACATTGAGAGACTGAGGCATACAAAAGTGTAAGAGAGAATTCTGTTTCTGAACGTGAAAAATGACAGGGACATGTCTTAGCATAATTTTATTTAACTGATCCTGAATGGAGAAATTCAGGGCACTTAGACAGTTTCTCAGTGAAACAAAAAATTTGCAAAAGTTACCAAGTTCTCATCCGATTTCCACTCGATACAGAGGACACTCAGACCAGGTAAAAGCATTCTGTTGATGTAGCTGCCCGATCGCAGGTGGGTAAACGACTGAGCAGTGAGTAAAATAACCCAAATAAAGCCAAACAGAAAACCACTGTTAAGTCTGCCATCTGTGGGCTGTCTCCAAAAGACACCTCTCCCCTGACAGAGAGTCACTGCAGTGACCAGTGCATGTATGGAGGAACGTGTACGTTAAAACAAAGATTATAATACCAAGAGTTTTTATAGGGTAAACAAAATATTTGTTGATTTGTCCTGGGCTACCATTTACACAGGTTTCTTCCTATCCTGAAATGGTTACCAGTTTCTCTGGAAGATGCTGAAATGGAAGTTATGTATTTACCTGGACACTGCTTTTGCCCATCAACTCAGTCCAGCTCGGTATCTATTTAAGCCCGTTCGGTACACAATACAACACAGCCTGTTATTCAACATATGTCTGTACAGCAGAGGACTGATTTTCCTGTGTTTGCTACTCATCATTCCGCTAAGAAAATTAAAGGGGTTGCCTAATGATTTCGGTCAAGTTGCTGCAATCCAGCCTAGCCAGCCCTGGAAGGCGGCTGCCCTCTGGGACCTAAAGCAGCGTATGTTTGTCCTTTACTTCCTCCTGGTTGGCAGCACTCATCAACTGCAAACAGGACGTGTTCCTCAGAAGAATTTCATGAGACTCAAAGTTTGTACAGTAGGTTGTGCCAAACTGGCATCAGAATCTGAACTGACGCAATTTGATAATCGGGCATCTCGGGCTTGCTTTCCGTTATGTTGGATTTCAGTTTGTCTGCAACACTCAAAAGCAAGAAAATGCTGAGCTGTTAAGTGAGCCAGGGATTAAAAAAAAATAAAAAAATAAAAAAAATACAACTTTCTAAAAGGGAGAGAGAAAAATTATGAGGAGAAACTTACCCAGAAACCTTTTAGGCAACAGGATAAAGTAAAAACAATGTTTATTATAATTCTTCAATAAAAACTTTTTTTTTCTCTTCTTTCACTGAGAATAAAATATTTTTACTTATAATTGAAGTTAAATAACAGTGATGTTTGAATCAGCATTTGAGTAATTTGTAATAACTTCAGATTGAATGTAATTATTTCCATCTTCCTTACTTTTATTGTTTTGAAATGTGCTCGAGCTTTCCAGTTTTCACTGTATCTTTATCCTTCACTACTGGCAAAAGTATTTCATTATTGTTAGGCCTTAAGTGTATATACTTACAAATTAAGAAATCCAAGTTTTTAGTAATGAAAAGGTAGATGAAAATTGCAATTAAATACTGTCATTCAGTGATTAAAGCTACTCCATGGTTATCCTTTGGTAAGTCCATGTCCTTAGCTGAACACATCCATCTTATAAATTTACAAAGTTCAGTGCTATGAATATTCATCCCCGTGAATATGAATTAACATATCCCATCCTTTTTCTCTGCTTACAAGCGTCCTGTGTCTTACACTGATTCTGTCTCAATGAGGTACTCTGAGAGGGTAACAACTTACTGATACAGTGACTGCATTAATATACAGAAGAAACAACAGTATTTTATTAAGATATTACTTTTTTAGACTTTCTTATTACAATACCTTCATATGCTTGCTATTCTCACCTCTGAAATTTGTGTTTTCCTTAATACATGATCTTTTTTTAAGAAAACACCTTAACAAAATCACAAAGGCCTCTCATTCTCATTCCTTAAAACTCAAACAAAAAGCTAATTTCTATTTTCCTTCTGCCAGCTACATGCACCATGCCCACCAGCAGAGAGAGGATGCACTCAGTTCAGGGGGTTACATCCAGCAAGGCTTCTACGAGAAGCTAGCCAAGGTGCAATGTGGGGAAGCAGCTACCCAAATAAAGGTGAACCACTCCAAGGTCAGTAACTTTCAGAGAGCATTTATAATTATCTTGCAATTGCTGTGAGCATATTTTAGTGTCCAAGAAACTCCCTCCTTCATCTGGTGCTGTCTATCCTTCTCAAGCAAGAGCAGAAGCAGTTGCGCTGCATTTGCTCTAAACTGACAGCCCTTTTGTGCAGCCTTGCTGTCCTCCTACAGCATGAGCATCTCTCAGTTGCCCTGTGTTACGACAAGAGCAAAGCTGTGACAACAAACGTATGAAATAGTGACTACTTGTGGTTGAAAATCATCCACCAAATTCGGTTCCCTCCACGCACACTTAATGGAAGGTTGTGAATGCTTTATTTCTTTATTTTCTAAAAACAAACAGATCTCAGAATGATGATGAATGATGAATGCCCCCCACAAAGTTTTGATTCAGACGCAGTCTCATGAAGTATGTGCAGAAACTACTTGGACTATTGAACAGACACGGCAGAGCAAGCTCCCAGCCAGGTTCTCTTAAACTGCACTACACCAGAACCATGACACTACTGCATCTCCCCCTTGTAACCAGGATGAAGAACAGGACAGAACAAGGGCAACATTTGCACAAGGAAGCCAGCCTGGGCAGACCAGGAAGCAAAACCACATGGGGAAAAAAAGGAAAAAAAAAAAACCTTAAAAAGCCCCCAACATACAAACAAACAACGCCCCATTTGACTTCTTCTAACTAATAATAATGTTAACTCATTTAATAACGCTCTGACATTTGCTTTCAGAACCACCTGGGATCTGGAAATAAAGTTTAGTATCTAGCCTGCAGTCAGACCTGTTATTACGAAAACTAGAGCTCATTTCTGTGTGCCAGAGCAGAGTTTTTATATACAGAGTTTAACAGTAGTCAGTTTTCTCCAGCTTGCCGTTCAATTTATGTGACACCCTGGCAAAATCTTTTCTAAACCACACTAGATCACTGTAGGTATGTCTTCAGATAAGAGAGAATTTTATCCCACAGAAGACAGGAGCAGGCAAATGCCCCTGAGCTACATAATAGTGTCAAGAAACAGGACAAGGCTCAAAGGGACCTTCACTGATCAGAAACAGAAACAGTTTGGATGCAAAGACTCAGGCTAAGTTACTTACTTGGATTGAAACCAATTGGTTTAATAGGATCCTTTTGACCCCAAGGTGACAAAAAGTATAGGATTTAATTTCAATAAACATTCTGCCAGGCTTCTTTCTGACTGTAACCACTGCAATTTGGACAGAAAGTTATAGTTCTGCTTACTTAAGCAGAAATTAAAATACAGACTAGTAGTTTCAATGCAAGAATTAGATCATACTTTCACATTATCTTAATACAACACGAAAAAAGAACCACAGGGTTCAGAAACATTAATGTGGCAAAATTTGTGAAGACCCATTTTAAAAATCATGTTTATCCTTTATTTTATCTACTTTTCATATTGTTTCCCAAATATTCTTCAGCTATGCATTCAGTTCAGAATATATCCAGCTAATACACTATTTTTTTAAGCGTAACAAACACCGTATCTACTTGTCTCTTTCCCCCTTGTCTCTACATTTATTTTCGTCATGCAATTATAGTAATAAAGGATGATTGTTGGATTTTTATTCTCCAGATGCATTAGAACATTAGCTGCCTCGTGAACTAAATGCCCGTGTAGTGGTTGGATTTTATGAATCACTGTACTGTTATGATTAGAAGCACATACGATAAAGTCACTGATCAACAACAGATAGTGTCATTAGCATTCTAAACTGGCTGCAACAAATTAAAAATGCAGAAACTGCAAAAGACCTCGTAAAAAGAGTGCAAGACAGTAACAGGGTAAGACTCTGAATTTCCATCAGTAATTTCCACCTGACCCGCAGCCACCCAAGTCTGCTCTGAAACCCAGAGGCCCAGTGACTGAACACATAACCTCTGCTGAGAGGATTTGCAGCTGAAAGACAGCACCATCCTGACAACACGGCACTGCTTTTGGGACCCGACCTCGAATTCCAGTATTTAAACGCTTCAACATTTAACACTCCACGTGGATACACCAACTCTGAACACCTTTCGTCACTTTGGCACATGCTCCCATGAAGCTGGAACTATTCCTCGTATCAAAATCTGTACTTACACCATGTAATACATTTGCGTTATGCAAAGACTGAATATACTTTGACAATTTCTAGCACTAGCTTTTAAATAGCTATAAAAGCAGATATGAAGTAATGCGATAAATGAATATCCTGTGGTTATCAGATTCAACACCAACACCAAGACTATTACAAAACTGTGACAAGGCAAAAGCAGCAGACGCTGCCTGTTCAGTTCAATGTTTGGAAATGTGACTGTTTTCTCCTGAAGGAAATTCCAAGTTTATTTAAATAACTATATGCCGTACCTTTAAACTATTAATACATACAACCATTATAGTCCTGATTGATGTTGGTGTTCAGATCATTTTTTTCATACAATATATACTACTTATTTAATGAACAGCATATTATTCCATAGAAAGCATCTTCTGTGGAACACCTAAATGTGTTAGAAAGGTTAACATGGCATTTTGTAACACACAGGTTGATGACAGTAAGTAAAAATGCTCTTCTGAAAAGCAGAAATGTCAACACATCTCTGAAGACATAAAATGACACAAAATTAAATGTTACCAACTGCTCGGTCTGAAAAAAGGCTTCTTGAAGTCAAGGGATGAAATTAGTAAAGGCACAAATAATATTTTAAAAGCATAATAATCTTCTTCATGAAACATTACAGAATGCTTTTTATACACAAGCTTCTAGAAATACTGTTCATTTCCTTCGCACTGCAATAATTTCAAAAGGTCCTAAAATAGAGGGGGCCACAAATGCTGATCATTAAACACTCGTTAACTTTTTGTAGCAATTAGTATCTGAGCTTTCATATCTTTTGGCAAATTATAAATCATTCGACAGAACTTCGTTTTTTGGAAGGACATTCTGTGAACTGAATCATAACTTTATCTAATTCCATAAACAAGGGTGCATGTGTGTATACTTGCAGACACGCACACGCTCGAGTCCACGCTGTGTGACAGCAGGTATAAACACACACATATTTAGAGACACTATGCAGCACCATCACTGTGTGTGAGTGTATAGCTGCAGACAGATAGGTTTGCCAATGCTTACTACCAGAAATTCAAAACAAATTACACCCGTTAAGTTTGCCTGATGCAAAGCCTCAGGATGCCTCAAAGCTTCAGGAGGAAGACGCGGTTATTCTGGAAGGTGGAAAGGAAAGCGAGGAGAGCGTTACAGTTTCTCTTACAGACTACGATGCAGAAATGAAAAATATTTGTTTAAAGTACTCACCAAAAAGGAACATCAACAACCTCTTTAAATACAAAATGAGGAGACTTGTGAACATTCTAGATTCCTCCAGTCCAGATTTCAAACCAAGACTATTAGTAAGGTTTTGCAAAGCTCTGAAGTCACAAGGAAAATACAGTGTCTATACTTCATCAACATCAGTAACGCACAGCTGCAATCTCAGAGTCATCCTTACCACCCTACTAATTTCTCAATTATCAGCATCAAATCTTGAGCTCCTCAGGTTCTTTACTCGACACTTTTAAACTAAAGCGTCCAAGGGCTAACATCTGTAGACAACAGCATAGCCCAAGGTGTAAACCTGCACGGAAATGAAACACAGTAGCTTACATTCCCAAATATTCAGACAAAACCGCACTGGGAGCAGGAGCACAGCAATTAGCTTTCAGTGAAAGCTGTAGCATACCTTTATTCTTGGCTCAAGAATGCATCTTTAAGCTGCCAAACTAGCCCTAGGAAAAAGTCAGGAGCAGAGCTCAGCATGGGTACCCAAGGCAGGAGGGCAGTCACCAGAAGAATGGATTTACAAAGGGAATTTTAACATCTTGGAGCCCTGGGCCACTTTCTGATGCTAACTTTGAATTACACTAGCCCAAGAAAAGTTATGCCCTAGTTAATTTTATTCATAATGCAGATATTTTTCCTTAAAATTGGAGGCTTTTAGGCACTGATAGGTAGCACTTATCAAGCCAGCTTTGTCTGGTTTTTATTATTTTATTTTTATTAAGTATGAGTGTAACACAGGCATGAACAAGACAAGATAAATACTATCATTATGGTGCTATAATGACTATATTCCTAGCAGACATCCAGGAAATGTGGAAGCCAATTTGTCCCTCTTTCTTTACTACTAAGTTAATCAAGCCAAAAACTCAGTGAAAACCTGAACATGAGGAAAAACTTCTTTACTGTAAGGGTGCCAGAGCATGGCCCAGGCTGCCCAGAGAGGTTGTGGAGTCTCCTTCTCTGCAGACATTCAAAACCCGCCTGGACGTGTTCCTGTGTGACCCGGTCTGGTGATCCTGCTCTGGCAGGGGTTGCACTGGATGAGCTTGCGAGGTCCCTTCCAACTCCTGACATTCTGTGATTCTGTGTGTGATTCTGTGATTTCCAAACATGGCAGAAATAGGACAAATTAGTTATTTCTGGGTGAGAAAAAGCACCATAAACTTGAAGCATATACAGAGCACAGTCCTCAGGTCACAGATGCACTTCCAGGAAGGCTCAGTGGGTAAATGGATCGTTTACTAAAACATGTCCACTGTGAACACTCATACAATTCTTACATTGGTCAGGATTAACAACCTACTACTATTAGCTGGCATCAGTTATAAGTGTCCGTGAGTTATATGGATGGACTCTTAGAATCTCTGAACTGTTCACTATAATGCACGTAAATTTACAAAACAAAGCTAAGGTGAAAGTTGTAGATTATACTGCAGCCACCACTACTTTCCATAGTGTCCACAAGGATTTTTACATAGGTCATGGCAAGTACTTTTGGAAAATGCTGTAGCTTCAGTCCAAATCTGTACATTAACAGAACCTACACAACCTTCAACAGATTGAAGTGCTATGATCTTTAAATGTCAAAGTGACTCGTGTTGCTTACATGAGGTGGAGATGCCCACAGATTGATTCTTAGCACAGACTCCAATAACCTCAGAACAGTCAACACAATCTAGGTAACTACTGCATCTTTGCCGGTATGTAGATGCTGCTTTCCAGTCTTCAGCACCTGCACAATCTCCTTGTTTCCGGAGCACATTCCTGTTAAGCTCTGATTAATTCTGCAAGGATTGCGCTTTCTGTCCCTATGCACTGGCTATGTGCAACTCCAGTCACAGGCGAATCCTAGTTTATTGCATCAATACCAGGTTGGGAAATTCCAGCACAGTCATAAGAGTTCCTAAGGATGGGACCATGGTCGTTCTCCATCTTTCAACATGGCTGCAACAGCAACGGAAGGCACAGACTCAAGGTACTAAAGCCCAAATCAGCATCTATTCCCCAAGACCCTTGCAAGCTTTCCAGTTCTTGCAGAGTCAAGAGACCTTCCACATCTACTCACCAAAGCAGGAGTTAATCATCATCTAGGAGATAATAACCTCATCTGGGTGTTCCTGCTCTGGCAGGGGGATTGGACTGGATGATCTTTTGAGGTCCCTTCCAATCCCTAACGGTCTGGGATTCTGTGATAATCAACTGCAACAAGATTGTTAAATATTCTAATTAACAGAAAACAGAAGCTATACTTTCCTTCCTGAGAAAGATCTCTTGTAATAAAACTGACTCTGCCCTATAAATTAATCTTTCATTGTGTTTTGTTCTAGCTCTGTGCTAAGCCAGCTGGTTTGCTTGAAGCAATGAGCTGTTGAATTAGATAACATGTTTTTAATAAGTCAATACAGTAGAGCAGTTTTGAATGGCTTCACAGTGCACAGATGTCTAAATTGTCTTGTAGAGTAATATTAACACTAAGTGGTGAAAACAGGGACTTTTGAGTCCCTTGAATCCACAGTGACAAATACACATTTTCTCAGCATAGCTACCAGCTATTAATTAGTGCTTTAATTGGTCCTAAATAGAACTGCACATTTGTATAGCATAAGAAATTATTTCAGACAAATTACAGATTAAAGGCTATAAAGCATCCACCTGAACTCAGAGCCACACTGAATGCACAAAGAGATACGCAATCCCTAGCTAGTGGTGAGTAAGGAGAATTCGTGCTACAGAAGAGGAAGTTCCCTAAACCTTCTATTCAGGCTTTTCCTGATCCCAAGAAAAGAATCCATGAAGTCATAACTGAAAGATGGGCGGTTTAGCTGCATTACTAGGGATCCCAGGTTTTGGGAGATGCCAGAAAAAGAACGTTCTGTGATAACCCTTAGGCACCAGATAGCTCAGGAGTCCCATGTGCTCCAGGGCACCTCTCCAAGAGTCCTACCAGTAAGAAAACAAGACCTAAGGAGGAGAGGATCATGGACAAACAGATGAATGTATTGCTGCTGGGGCAGCAGGTGCCTGCAGTATAAAGCCACAGTGATATTCAGGGGTACTGTGGAGCCAACTGACCCTTTATAACTTGAAAAAGAAAGGTATTCGAGGAGCTCTGCAGGACTGGTGTGGCCTCATCATGCTCCCAAAGTGAAAGGTCTTGGCCGCTCTGGCAGCCCTCGTACAGACTCACTGGCACAGACATGCACCAAACCTGGGTCAAAACCCTTACCTGAAAGCAACTGGAGATGCTGCAACAAACATAAAAGCTCTTGAAACACAAGAGCATATCAAAATTATTTTTAAAATAGTCAAGAAAAGCACTTTGCCATTTCCCTTGTAGCTTTTCATAAAGCTTTTCCTTATTTTTCAGGCAGAGTGCTAGTTAAAATCTTTTTATGACTAAAAATTTAGCTTGGATTGATATAAAGAAGGAATTCCAGGGACAACAAGGTTACTTTTAAAGTTGCAAGTGCTTTGTACTATGCAATGTGTTAGAAAAAAATAAATAACAAAAAAACCCACAGGAATCAATGAAAATCCTATAAAGAAAAACATTGTTTTCAGAAGCCAAGAAAATATGCATGACTTAGAAATCAGTGAAGTACTTATTCACTAAAGTGAGATGTCTTTTATAGCATAGTACTAAAAAAATAAATGTGAGGCTTAACTAACGATACACACACAGTAAACTAAATCTTTAGGTCAATCGATTGCATCTACATAATATTTTACAGTTCAATAAACTTTAACAAAAATCAGCTTCTTTCCAACAACTGGGCAGGTTTGTGGCATTTTCCAACCTGTACATGCACAGAATCACAGAACAGTTTGGGTTGGAAGGGACCTTAAAGCTCATCCAGTCCAACCCCTGCCATGGGCAGGGACACCTCTCACCAGACCAGGCTGCCCAAAGCCCCATCCAACCTGGCCTTGAACACTGCCAGGGAGGGGGCATCCACAGCTTCCTGGGCAACCTGGGCCAGTGTCTCACCACCCTCACAGTAAAGAATTCTTTCCTAGTATCTAGGCTAAATCTACTCTCTTCCAGTTTAAAACCATTCCCCCTCTGCCATTTGCGTAACTGAATAAAAAAAGAAAATGTTACCAAGCCATGATAGGTGTGCACGTAGATTACTTACTAGCTCATGACATCTTCTGACCACAACAAGAGTCATCTCCACAAAGCCAAATCCGCTTTGCATCTTTCACTGTTCCCTTAGCTTCATCAAATTGTGCAGTTTCTAAAGCTTTTTTGCATATGAGCAATCCCAGTCTGCTTATGTCAGCCGGTTTCAGAGGAGAACTCCAAGATCTCTGCAAGTTGTGTTACTTCCCCAGTACGATGTGCCTTGATAAACGTGTTCTTATTCCCTAAAACTTGACTCTACCTTTATGCTCCACTGTCCAGCATATTGGGTTGCTTTGGCTTTTTGGTGACTATCATGAACAGAGCCCTGGGTATGCTCTAACATACAGACTCAATGAAGTTAATGGGAAAATCCTCATGACTTGCTATTGGGGAAGACCTTGGGATCCTGGTGTCACCAAGCTGCCCAGTAGAAAGTCAGGAGCATCTGGGGTGCTTTAGGCAGAGCACTGCCAGCAGGTCCAGGGAGGACTGCACCAAGTTCCTGCCAACCTCACCCATCAACTGACCAGCTTCCAAAAGAACCATTTTTTTTAAGCTCAATGCCATAGCTGTAAATTCCCCAAATGAATTAATCTATTTTTAACAAATGGTTAAGTAATTGAAATAAAAATCAAGTGCATCAGCTTCTGTAAGGGGAAATTCAGTTCTGGTCTGCAGTCTATGACATGGGGATGTTAAGTGAGTGCAACAGACAGCTTAACCTCAGGAACTTCAGGTGACAGATGATGAAAACAAAGAAGATTAAGTATTTCATGAACTGGAAAAGGGGAATGGAAAAGATGAGAGAAAAAAATGATAAAGTATTTAATTCCTTAGAAGACAAATCTTTCTCTTCCTGGAGGTTATTTGGCTTGCAACTGTAAGTTCCTCAAGAAAATTTATTTCACAATATATAACAATACCCTGAAGTATAACAACCCATTTGGAGCAAATTCCAAGATCAGCGTAACCATTTCCAAGTATTACAAAAGCCAAAGTACTATGACCTACTGCATTCTTGAAATACTCTTTCTTCTGCAGTGTCTAAGAATGGCAGTATTAAGATTGTTGATTAAGTTTAGACCATAATATAACTGTCGAAAGCTCAAAATAACTCCTAACTTTAAAAATATTTGATGTACATTAAAAGTACCAAATGTCAGTATCAAGGTGGACATCACAAGTTTTCTTTAAAGTTTTAGATCAAGTAGCAAAGTTAACAAGTGCAGTCAAGGCATTTATTTATTTATTTCCCTCAGGCTGTTAAACCTTAAACCCAGCTCCTAAGGGAGCTTGGAATTGAAGAAGGGAGAGACGAAGGAACAGATCCATGGCTAAGAGAATAACAGAAAGAGAGAAACAACTTCTATTTCCTGTACCTAATTAAAACGCAAATAGAGGGGAAATATAACTCCACAGCAACACAGACCTATTGATCATATCAAAATATTTTTGAGCTGGTCTGAAGGACTGTCTCAGAAATGTGCTAGACTGTCGCAGAAGCTCATAAAACTTTCAAGCAAAAGACAAATAAATTGGTTTTTAAAAGAAGATGGCTTGTGGAAAATAATAGTTCACTAAATCACAGTACTTGGATTTGCCTTACACTGATGGGTGTTAGCTCCAAAGGTCTCTAAAATACAAACACTACAGGAAGTATTTGTCCTGTGTGATATTTTTCCTCCTCTCAGACAAGATCTAGTAGAAATTACTTTGAAGATGCTTAGAACTTTAAATAGTGTTATTAGTAACTTGGACATTTATCAAACTTTATCAACTGATCCTCCAATGACTAAAAGATCACCAAAAGTTTAAATCACCATCGTTAGCCTCTACGGTTCACCTAAACCCCATTTGTGTTTTATTCCAAACTGTAAAAGCATTCAGGTGTATCCAGAAGCACATGGTTTTCAGACTTGAAATGGAACGAAAATCCACAGAGGGTCTCTACTGCACTAAAAATGGACTTCCTATGTGCACTGGGGGGAGGGGGGGTTAAATACACTCCTTACGACAGTTTACCTCTATCAATGAGCTTGCCAAGTAATGCTGCAAAGTATGTTAGCATAAGAACTCTCACAGGCGTTTTCAAGCCTAGCTGCTAAATCACCCCTGCAAATTGTCACGGATACCGGCTCCAGCAGCGCAACACGGATGAAGAGAAAGAATTCTCAGAGTGAAACCATCTTTAGGCTGTTGTCAAATGCTGCCTAATCTTTAGAAATGCAGATGTGTAGACAAGGTGATAACACATTCATTTTTGCTCTCACTTATCGCTTTTAAAGCACACGGTCTAGCAGTTCTGTATTATAAATAATTCAAGGAAAGCCAAGTTTCAAAACCCTTGTGAGTTCAAAACAGCTGAGTTCAAAAACAGGCTTGCTTTTTAATACCGCTGAGTTCCTGCACACAAAAACACCCCCACACACATTTTCACAGTTCTGCTGGCAAAAAAAACCATGCAGCATCCCTAGGTGCGCTATGTATATGCAGACGGTGTTACAGAAGCACTTTGAAATGTGTCCAGTTCAACCAAATCTGAAGGCTTTTAATTGTACTTTCAGCTTTGAACTGTTTCACAATTCATTTTATTTCCCTTAAAAAATTTTCCACGGTTATTTTAATGTTACGGAGTGACATAAATGTATCAATATCATAATCTATTTTAAATTTCTGTTGAAATCTGTTCCACGCTAGAAATTGCAATGAAAAATAGCTAAGCTTACAAAACCCTGTAACCCCTAAAGACTACAACAGTTGTTGCAATAATAGTTGTAATTTTGTTTTTGAAGTATGCAGATGAGCAAAAACCATTTTGGTAATAACAACTGTTTCTGGGCAATAGCAGTGCAGTCATCCAAACTAAAAATCACGTCTGGCACGTTCAGGCAGAAAGACTAACACTGAACGTTCCTGTACAAGAACTCCATACGGAAAAGAGAAGACCACCTCTTTACTCCTATAGTCCCTTGTACATTCTACTGAATAACAATTAGAGATACAATCTGTATGTTTTCTGTTTAACTGATGCTTTCTTTGCAGATGTCACGTAATATTTTAATTATTCACCAGTGCGTGTATATACATACATATATACATACACACACACACCCCCACGTACACATATATTTATTATTATTATTATTATTATTTTTGCATGGCACCTAAGAACAAGACACACACCCTGCTCCACTGTCGGTTCTGGTGTTTGCCACAACTGACATTCCTAGAGACAGAGAGGTGTGGTCCACGGGATGCAGTCACCAAGCACAGCCAGAGACAGCTGAAGTCCTACCCAGATCAACTTGTCCATATAGGCAGGAAAACCTCAACAAGGAAAGACTTAGTCTAGTCCTACTATTGGAAGGTGCCTATCACATCATTAAGTGTTTAGCCTTTAAAATGAGAAAGGAGGTAAATACTTAGTGTGCAGGTAAGACTTAACTTTAAAATATTATCAATAAATTTGATAATCTTTGTTGCACTTGAGTGAACCAGATATAAGATCAGTAAAGTCTGAATCGTCTCCTCAATCACCCCGATGCTGGGGTTTTTTCTGCCCCTAAATATCATCACAAGCTATGAAGAGATCAGAAAAACGTAAACAGAAGAAATAGTTCAATTAAAATAGCAATAACAAAAGTCTGCTTATTTTGCAGGACTTGGATGATACACTTATCACTACAGTTTATATTCCTACTAGCATTCTGCACACTACTCAAAACATGTAATTATATACCAGAACTATAATTTGCAGATATCTTTACTTCATTAAGCACAAAGAAATTAATTGCCCTTTTTCTGAAGAGGACAAAAACTTTGCATACAGGTCTTTGTGCAACTCTCAGAATGTTAACGTTACCAGTATAATACAATATTACACAAAATCACACTCGTGGTAAACTTTCCACTTCACACTAATAATTAACCAGAAGACTGCCAGAGCAATGAGTAGTCTCATACATTCAACATTAGCCAGTGTTTTTCCAAAACAAACTAAAACTACCAAAAATTTAAAAGTGGGTATTGGCATTACTCTGACTACTCCTAAAATGTAGTATGAGCTTTTTACTGTTCAGAAGCTGAATTTACAGAGTGGCTGAAGCTTTATGTGAAGTGTACAAGAATGCAAGACTCGTCCGTTTTTAAAAAATAAAAATGGCCCTCCTCTGGCTCCCCGTATTTCAAACCAGCCCGCTACACCTCATTCAGACAGGCTCACTGTTGAGTGCAACTTAGTCACCTGTAAGTTCGGCATCAGTGGGGATCATCAATACTTTCATTTCAAAGTCATACCTAAAGCTGCCAGGATGTGGCCCACCCTGACTTCTGGAGGAGCTATCCTCCATCAAGTCACTGATCCTTCCAGTTATTTCAGGCACTTAGCAATTGGCTCACTTTTGGATTTGCAAGATAAAGTGCACAGTCAGCAGTTTCTCTTTGGCTGCAGTGGATCACTTGGCATAGTTCCCTAATAGACTCAAGTGCTTATGGCACTTCTGCATTGCCCCTGAGTTTCTCTTACATTTCTTGAGTCCCTTACAGAATTCATCTGCTTCCCAGATTTGCAGAAGAACGTTGCCATAGTAGGTCCAGAAGAACCCTGCCATGTTAGTCTCTCCGGGCTTTGTGAACTCTCCCCTTTTCAGTCATGTTATCCTTAATTTCACTTACATGATTCATAATGCCTGACCCTCCGACCAGTCAGATACCACGGCAAATCACATTACAACCCTAAACTGAGGTTGCAGCAACTTCATTTGATTTCATTTCCATTTCTGAACCACAAGGGACAAAGCAATTTTACCTTCTTTTAGAAGTGGTTTTAATTATTCTGTGTCATCTTAATTAGTCCATCATACACCAAGTATTTAAGAAAATAACTACTTAGTGTTTTGGTGGTTGCTTTTTTAAACTTAAGCTATAACTAGCTATGAAAAACTATACACAGGTTGTGAGACATTTAATACATATATCTACATAGACAAGGAAGGCCAACTTACCTCTCATGACAGTGGAACATAACGACAGGTACCAATGGTTACATTTCGGATTTTACTATGGCCTTGGTTAAAAATATGTGGATTATTTGGCTTACAAGAACTAATTTGGCAGTAACTAGGGCTTTTTCTAAGATGCATCATTTAGCTTACATTTATATTGCTGTTCTGAGAAACTAATGCTGACTCTGCACAAACAATGTGATCAAATGGGAAATACAAACTACCACCAGCGAATCACTTCCTAGCTTCCACTGGTAATGCTTCCCTGGTGCCTCAGGCTTGGTCGCAGGGCACAACAACGCAATCACTATTCAGTCCTGATACCATTGCAAAACTTCTTTTCCCCATTATGCTGAAACTATTCAAGAATGAACAAAGTCCATTTGCCTCTGCCCATCTCACCACCAAGACTCACGCTGCCGGTAGGTATTTTGGTACATGGTCATGTCTGAAGTGTCACAAACTGCTGCTGTCCCTGCTCACAGGACACACCGGGATGTGAGAGTCTTTGGATCATCTTTACTCTGCCTCCTCGAGGGAACCTGAACCTAAACCCTCTGGCCTCAGTGCTTCATAAGGAATCACTCAGGCACTCCTTCGGCTCATCAGGATCCTGCTCTGAGGAACCTCACTCTGCCTCATTTTGAAATGAGAGGCTCCAGGACCACCTCAGGTGATGGGCAAGCAGATGAGAAGGCACCAGCAAATAAAGGTCAGCAATGCTGACTGCCTTTTCCCCAGGATTTAATCCTCATGCCTCCATTCCCCTCTGTAAGAGGCAAGTTACTTTCATACCTCCCAACCACACTGCAAAATCGATGCTGTGCAGAGCACAGCAGTGCAGTGCTATGCTACTTAAGGACATACCAGACTCCAGTTCCTTTATGCAGTCATTTCTTGTTCCAAAATAAGTTACTACTTTCTATGAGCAGGAGTACCAAGATCTCCTGGCCAGGTTCACAGCCTGCCAGCACAATTCCTCTCAGGAGAAATCATTATTCATTCCAGCTGAGGACATATTGACTTAAACAATGATGACAATTATTTTAACACTTCATACCACCTAAGGAAAGGCTTTCAAACACAGATTTGTGGTGGCAGGAAGGTTGTTAAATGGACATTTTCTTTTTCTGCAAGTTTGCTGTAGTGAGCCAAGACTGCAGACCTAGCACTGAAAAGAAAAAGAAAAGCTTATGGAACATTTATTAGTTTTGTATTTTATACTTTCATCCTCACTCATTCAAAGCTTTAGCTATATTTTTCTGGAAGCAGGTTATAAACACTGTCACTTACACTGAGCTACAGAAATACACTGGAGATTAATCTCGCTTTATTCCAGTGACTCGCAGTTTCCAAATAATTTGTTTCTAGTAGCTGTGGCCAGCAGCATAAACACACATAAGAACAAGATAATTTGAAAGGAGAAAAGTCTTTAGCAAAAAAATGAGAGCTGAACACACCGGGAGAAAGAACCCCCATATATCACAGTACAGAACTTCAGCTAAATGTCTCCATTTCCATATAGCAGAACACCTTTCAGAAGAATTATTTCCCGAAGAATAAGCCCTGAACAAGAAATATCCTGTCACTCCTCATATCTAGGCTCAGTACATGTGAATCGAGCTGAATGCCAGGTAAGCGAACCAGTTAGGCAAACGAAAACCAGCAAAATAGCTAATAGGAAAAGCTGGTTGCAGAGTATCATTTAGTTTCCCCAACATTTTCCATTATTTTTCTCTCACTCACAACTTTGTAAAGCCTCACTCTTGGGATGACCCCCACACGCTTTTTGCTGCCCATGCTTAGGACAGAGGAAATCTAGTGGAAAGCTGCAGCAGAAATTGTCTTTGTAGCTGTGTAGGAATATTTTTGCAAATAAAGCTAAGGGGATGCCAGTTATTTTGTCCATAACAAAATAATTAGATTACTTTCACTGCCAAAACTCTAGTCACTTTACAGTTTAGGACTGTGATCGGGTCCCCTTTACCAGAGATTTACCATGGCACTTTTTTGCCATCCCATGAAATTTAAAAAAATTGAAAGCCACATAAAAAACAAACCAAACAAAAAGACCACGTCCTGTATGCTTCTTACAGGCTTATCAGTATCTGCAACTAATTCTCTGATGATCCCTTTTACAGTGCACTCGTATAGATGGTAAGATCAAGGGGAAGATTTTTATTTGAAAAAGAACACTGAAAAGAAAAAAGAATAGCAAGGAAGAACGTGATTAACATTTTAGCTCTTAATTCTCACAACAAAGCAACATACTGCTAAAGAACTTATTGAAGGATGACTGATGGCAATCCTGCCTTGCTGCTGTGCCTGAGCAGGGGTCGGGAGGCAGCAGCATCTCCTCACCAGCATCCTCCAGCAGAAAGCTTACAGGCTTGAACAAGACACCTGAGCCCAACACGCAGAGGTCTGAGGTTACTTCAGGTGCATCTAGCCTGGAAGAGACTGTCAATAATTCATGTATCAGGGGATGCTGATGAAAAGGACCCAGGTTTGTAAAAGGCTTCTCTTTTGTGATCAGGTAAGGCAGCAAGGATTTTTGTGCGCATCCAGAGGCATAGAAGAAAGAGGCTTTTGTACTTCTGGATGATAGAAAAGGCTGTCCTGCAAATCTGATTCTGCTAACCTCCACTTTCGGGCTAATTGAGTACAGTTAGTTCTCTTGGCACAAAAATGGAAGAGTGAAAAATCAGTCTTTACAGCTCATGGCTTAAATTGAGCACGTTCTTTTAATGTACCAAGGGTAAAAAACTTTATAAGTAGACTTCGCTTTTATGTCAAGGTATGGATATAAAATTTGTCCGGTCCCCATAAAAGAAATGATTTCACATTCCTTCTTCCAAAAACAAAGCACTGAGATGTGGAAGACATCCTAGCAGACAGATATTCAATTACCATTGCAGCAGCAAAGTGCAGCATCTAATGGCTTCTATCCCTTATTCAGCACTGAGCTGCTGTGCAATCCCGAGATCACAGACAGTGCTTCGAGAATATCTAAAGGCAAGACAGCACCTCATCTAACAAAATTTATGTTCATTAGTTTTAGTGTGCTCTTAATTGGTCAAGGCAGAGGTGATTGTTGGGTGGATTTATCATCTATTTGTGCGTAGTTAAACACATCTCTGGGAGACTCAGTAAAACTGACTGCAGGCAGAACTCAGAAGCTGTGAATTCTCTAAATTTACTACAAGATATAAAGGGGAGAGCAGGTAGCGCTGATAAATCTCGAGGGCTGCCACAAAACCCAGTCAGATGTCACAGGCTACAAACTTACGGAGAGGGCAACTCAGAATAATTCTCTCTGGGGTTTGTTGCACTGTCACGAATCATTTCGGCGGCGGAGTTGCACCTCCCTGCAGACGCAGTGGGGCTGAGCTGATCCTGGTGGGCAGGCAGCAGTCAGCTCACACGTGGGACGAAGTTTTCCAGGTATCCTCTGCAAGGCTGCAGCTCATTGGAACACAGCGTGCTTAGTCCTGAGGATGCTATGACTCTCGCCATAGTAAAAGGCAAGATGTTTCTCAAACAAAAATGAAGCGCTGATTTGGTATCTGCAAAGTCTTGCTATGGCTAATTGCCATGGACAAAATAAAAATCATTAATTCAGTGCTTTGCAGAAGTTCTCGCAGGATAATAGTTATTCCCCTTCACATTCTCTCTGCCTTTTAAAGCCAAATTTTCCCATCCAACTTTATTTTAAGAAGGAGGAAATTAATTACAACTGAAGTAATTAGAAATTTAAAATCCTTTAATTCACTTCTCTCAGACACATAGCGTTAGAATATATTAAGATTATGTTAGATCTAATACTGTTCTCAGAAACCTGGGAGACTAATTTATTTTGATGGAAGACACACATGCCTCTGAAAGCAAATACAGCCATTAACTCCTTTAATCCCTCCCCATGACGAATCATCTATTTTGTTATTTAAGTACAGAATCATTAAAATGTTCAGTAAGAAAAGTTTCAGCGCACAGACCCACGGACGTAAGAGCTGCAGACCAAAAGCCCTACCGTGCCCCCGACAGCCTGGCAGGCAGCAGAGAAGCGTGCTGCCACGTTACAGCCCTCCTGGAAATCCTGCAGCCTGGCTGAGCCCTGGACAGACCCAACCCTTCCCTGCACAAATGGTACTAGAGATACTTAAAGCAATGCACCAGGAGAAACTGGGCACAGTGTTGTAAAAAACAAAGACTGGAAACACTTAATCGACCATGAGTTTCCCAAATGTCTGTTTACACAAATATTAACTTTAAATGCAATATATGTACTTACTGCTAAAAAAAAAGGCACATTGCATTAGAATGCGTTCATTTTGTAATTGTAACAACATTAACTCACTTGACAAAACAAGTAACACACAGAAAATTTTGTATCGTGTTGCTGAAGTAAACTGGTATTAAATTCCAGCTTCAGCACCAGATGGCGAGTAAACACACTGAACAAGCCGAATTTCTGCTCGCGTCCCAAGACAACGCTCCAGCAACGCACAGTGCAGCACTCAGAGGAAGCCACTGATAACATAAGCTTTCACACTGCGATGTTCCCAGCATTTCACTCTACACTCTGGCCGCATTAGATGGTTTGGCCTGACTGCTACATACAGTCAATGGCTCACAATCTGTTCTCATCATCTAGCACGTTAAAAATACATCCAAATGATGAAGGGAGCATAATTTTTTTTTCTAGTACTGTAAGTGTTATCAGACATAATAGCCTGCAGTAGGTAACTTTAATTTTAGAAGATTACTGACATAAATATTAAATGATATAGAAATTTATGTGCAAGTACACAGGCTGCAAAATAAATGGGAGTTGGACAGGTCAGAAAAAGTATTTTAGAGAGGAAATGTTGGTACATCAGTAAAGTTATCTACGGAAAGAACAGAAATATTCCCATATCCAAACACTAAATTTCAATGTAGCACTTGCTGTGTACTAAACTGGATCAACTCTCAGTAAATATTTATTTCACAAGTCACCTACAAAAAGTCTATAATGACTTTTTTTTTTCTGGAGCCTTAACAAGAAAGATTGGCAAGTGATTAAATTGCTCTTTTTAAAGCAATGCAAAGCAGACAATCTGAAGGCGCAAGAGGACACTTTCCGAAGCCTGAAGATTAAGGGCTTGTTATGTTGCAGAGCAGTTAACACACTTAAATTTAAGCAGGGTATAATTTCTTCCAGATGAGGAAGCGAGGTGGTCAGAGGACTCGTGATTAATAATTCTCCTAATCTACTTTTACCATTCCCGCACTGAGGTTTTTAACCAAATGGGATTTAGCAGCAAAGCAGGATAATTTGAGCCTGTGTGCAGAGGCTGGCGGTGAAGAGGTTTTTTGCTACACGCACTCAGTCAGGGCTGTCTTGTTAAAGCTTCAAGGCCCCTTTCCCCATGCAGCCTTCATCAGACCATTAAGAGATTTGCGGGCACTCATCTGTATGGCAGAAGTGTGCTAGGCTCTGAAACCATTTGGTAAAACTCTAGAGGATGGTTTTTAAATGCTACATCTAATCCTCAACATCCAGCACTAGCTAGACACTACTAGTGGGTTACCTGGAAAAGGCTGTAAAACTTGAACTGTTAAAAAGCATTCAGGAAAAGGGATGACACTCACAGCAGAAAAGACAAAACCTTTTTCTGGGGACAAACTTGAGGAGCTCCTTCCCAACTAAGGAACACAAGGAGCAGAAGGACAGGACATGTAGGACAGGTGGGATGTATAGCGTATCTTTTGGGACCCTGCATCCTGCATACTACAGAGTGGGACTAAGGGTATGCTCTTTGTAGCCTGAATTTCCACATCACATTATATATGAGATGAGATATGAGATGATATGGTATTTGTAACCATTCAACACAAACAGCATTGCTGCAGTACAGTAACCAATGGAGCCAACGTACTGGCAGCAGCTTGAACTAGTAATTTGGGAAAAGCTTGCAGTCTGTTTTATCAGATTAAACGGTAAAACAGTCACTTTGGCTTAACTTGTGATGCTGTTAAAGACCCAGACACATCTTAAGAAAGAACACTGTAACAAAGACCTGTATTGGTATTCAAAAGGAAAAAACAGAAATGCTCTGAGAGATAAGTACGCCTGTACGCTATGAGTGGCACAATCCCATGACAGATGCAGCAGCAATCCCCTCAGCTACACTGATAGCAGAAAAAGTCTGCCAAAAACCATGTAAGGGCTGCTGAAAAATAATTTGTCACAGCTAGGCATAAATGGGAGAGGGGAGCCAAATCACAAAAATCTCATCGTGTTAAGAGAAAATGGGCAGAAATGAAAAACGACAGGAGTGAACAAATGGCATCTTCCCAAAAGATGTTAACATTTGAAAATAACCCTAATACAAATATTTGATAGAAAAGAGATCCATTTTCAGAAAATAAATCGCTGAGGACTGTTATCCTCAAGGTTTGGTACTTAAATGACAGCAGTGACATCCTTCCCTTTCCCAGGGTGTAGCTCAGAACAGGGGTTGATAAAAACCCAGTGACTTTGCTTTGGCAGCTGCAATGCAAGCAGAACGCACACATCTTGGTGAACCAGCGAATAGTGAACTTAGGAAATTATTTAGATTACAGTAACAAAAACAATAGTTTTCCTATTTTTGTGTCCTTTGACATGATCTTCTTGATAGATTATCTACACTGTACTCTACTTTTATACCTACATATAAGAAAGTCCACAGCTAAACCAGAATTCCGTATGTCAAGTACAAGAAACTAAAATATCCCAAGTACATACATCATTAAAAAACACCACCAGAATCCAACCTCTCAAAGGTACATTGTATGCAATTCTTCTGTGAGCAGCCTCACTATAGTTCCTATCATCATTTACATATTGGTATTTAACATTCACAGAGGTTGACAAGCTCTGCAAAGTCTTTGGGCTCTGCAGTCATCTGCCATGAAAAACAGCTTGCAAACACCTGACATTATTATTATCTAGAAGGATCTCCATACTTCTGTGTGTGAAAACTAGAAACACAAGTATAACCAAATGCAGAACAGGGTCAAGCCTAAATGGGCTATTTATATGAAGATTTTGTGATCCATCACAACACTGGTGTTCCCTTAGTTGCTAAAGAGATGTTCTTAACCAACAATGCTAGAGGTAGCACTTGATCATGATAAAACAGGGAATGCTGAATGTGCAGATAGGAAATCAGAGTTAAAAGAGGTCTGGAAATGCAGATACTGCACCTCTGTCATAAAAATGAAAAGAAGAACCAGATGGAAAAGAAGAACGTCACTCTGCCCAGAAGAGTAGAGAAGCTTGACTAGCAGAATCATGCCAGAGATTTTAAGAGATAAGGATCCCTCAATTAGGCTTTCTTTTTCTGCTGAGTTGCACAGAAGGACTGAGGCTGCCTTTCTCCCTCTCGCTGCAAATCAAATAACTTGGTCCGTTTACAACAGTCAAAAACCCAGCACCAGCCGGGCTGATGGCTCATGCAATGGGAATATATACGGCTGAAAGACAAAAAACCTCCACTGAGAAAACAGTTTGAGTTGAAACTCATACACAGAGCGCTGCATAGATCAGATCCCTGCAATAAGTTAAAATACGCAAGAATGCGCAGAATTTGCCATGGTTTCTGCTAGTAAGAAAAAAACCCCTGCAGATCACTAACTTGAGTAATTTTCCTGTAATGAAGAAAATTCACTAAGATATTGTGCTTACCAAATGCAGACTCCTAACTAAAGGGATAAGAATCCATTAAAATAAGTTTGGACTAAAAGGTCTTCTAAAATAGTCTTGAGTTTATACAAGACACTTCATTTTTGTCATGTTTTCATTGCACGGAAAACATCTTAAGAAAAATCTGGAGCATAAAAGTCTGCATCTTCAAAATCCGTTGTGTTAACAACTTACTTTCAGACTAATTTTAGTAATTCTGGATTTCATAAAACAGAATCACTCACGTTAAATTTTACAAAACTGTAACGAATCTTACAATGCAAAACTTAAGCGTTCTTAATAAACATACAGATACTTGGCTTTATTTTTATTTTGTTTAGTTGTTCTTAATGGTTTACTCTTCTAGAGTGGGGCAAGTTCCTCAAGACTACCAAAAGAAACTTTGCATCCTCAAGCAAACACACAGTTCTGAGACAGTCTTGTTACAAAAAAAACATCAAAAAAAGGACTTTGGTGTTTTTGTTCTTCTGTTTGTTTAGGAAGCTACTTAATAGAATCTACAGACAAGCATGCAATGGAGTAAAAAATTATGAGAACTTAACATACTACATTAATTTTTAAACACGAAGTACTAGAGCAATCAGTGTGATGAAATACATAAACAAGTGCTAACCTGGACTCTGCAGTCAACTTCGTGGAGCTGTATTATCACGTGGAACTACGCTAGGGCCTCTAAAGTGTTTATAAAAATACTGATTAGATTTTACTTATGAAAACACACGTGTTAAATGGATAAAACCGCATATCCAGGTAAAATCTTGCTGTGTAGATGGCCTAAGATTTGTAACTTTAAGTGAGCTGTGGCAAAAAAGGAGTAAAATAAAACTGGAATTGCACACAAAGTAAACTGAGAATTGAACAGTGTGTGATTACTTTTCTCCATGGCTTTTCTGTCGTGCTTAATTCAAATACATTAATGCTCACATCGTTCCTCACAGATGTTCTGTTACTACTACGCTGACAAGAAATTTCAGTACATAAAGATTAGGACCAACAGCACATAAAACAAAACAAAAAAAACAAAATACCCACAGAAAAACCCCACAAATAAACAAACAAAACAGGACGACTGGTTATTTGAGGACTCAAACACAGATGCTTAAACACTGATTTTCATTTTTTACCTCTTGGAAGTGTAATCTTCTTATGGCAGTCATGACCATATTTTGCACATATTTATGTAGTAAATATTAGCGTATTCCTACAGAAATGTTTGTTGCTCTTCTTTTTTAATTAAAAATTCTGTTTGGTTTTATGCATAGGCACCGTCGCTGTAATACTGAGTTCATGCTGCAGTCATTCACACTCTGTGCCATCGAAACCAGGATTCTCTCTACTGTGGCATAATTACTGAAATGAAGAGCCAAAGATCCATGCTGTACACAAGGAACATGCTGTGTGTGTATGGACTCCAGTACTACACTGTGCAAAACTCCTTGCTGAAACTAAGAATTCACCATAAAAAAAAATAAACAAGCAAAAAGCCCCACAACTCCCCCTTCCAACCTCCAAAAACAACAAAATGTGCTAAACATAACTTACATCGAAAGGTTTGGTCTTTTCTATTACTTTACAAAGACTCTTGGAAATAAAAATCTGCAAGAAGTTCACATGTAAAGATCAAGATGTTCAAGACACTGTCTATGAATTTTTGATTAAAATCCATCTCAGTAATCCCAAGTATCTGCAGGGATTTTCTTTATGATTTTGCATATTATGAAATGGCACAGAGAAGGTGAAAAGGAAACGACTGTTTAGTTTCTTTCACAATGGAAAATTAGTAAGCATGTAATAAGATCAGAAGCCTCAGTCGGCTGTTTGGAGACAAGTATGTTGTAGGACTGTTTGTCACGGAACTTTTGGGGTACTACAAGTGACAGCTAGAAAATAATCTAGGAGGGCAGAAAATAAATCAGTTTGGGCTATGAAAGAAGATCAGTCGTGCTCTGAAAAGAAGAGTTAGGTAGAGATTACCAGTCCAAAGAGAACATGTTGGAGACTCACCATATGTTCATGGCAAACAGCAAACACTAAATTCAGAATGTATGCACAGCAACCAAAGACAAGAGTAGTGAAGACTGAACCACCTGAACCATCATTTTCCCCCAACAAACTGTACCACTAATCCAAGCAGGAATCAACAAGATCATGTCCCCATTGAGGGCCACTAGACGTGAACATCTGCCACTGAAACAAAGGTCACCGAGTGTATCAACCTGAAGTCTTCACTTACCCATACAGAACGGAAACAAAACAGAAGAGTGACATTTCCTGTTTATGAGGTGACACCTGTTTGAGTGACAGACGGCCGTGCCACAACAATGCTGAACACTGTTTTATTGACAGAGTAATCGCATCCAAAAGACTTTGCTTAGTACAATAAACTAAGTGTTCTTTCGTTTATGATAAACCCTTTTCATACTTTTAAAATCCCATTAATCAGGGATTGAAAACGCAAAATTTAAAAGAGCTGCATATGTTAAAGTAAGGCAGCCTAAAGCATTTAGAGAGATTGTTTTGACCATGAGAGTGCAAACAAGTTGTGCAAATTTGTAAAACATTCAGCATAACTTCCACTAGAATTAAACACTGAATTGATCACTCTATCGAGTTAGCTATTATTTGATTACTATCTCAAGCAGAACAGAACAACCCCAAACTAGCAGGGAGTATTTATCTTAAAACAGAATCACACGCATTAAAGCTGTGAAAACACAGCTTTATAATTTAGTAATTAATACTTTTTAGTTTGTTTCATTAGAGCTTAAATATGTGTGGGGGAGGCTGTTGGGTAGGATGCTGTAATCTCAGTAAAACATTCTATGAAGGATTTTGTTCTTCATTAAATTATCTGGACTGCCTGAACACGACTCTACAACAATCCGTTGTTCCCACGTCTTTGCTATTATACAGTATTTCTGTAGGACAGATATGTAGGTTAACTTTGTATTCTCTTATTGAAACAATCATTAAAAGAAGTGTCACAGCCTGAGAAGATGAGAAGATCTAGCAAAGCACAATCTAAAGCTCCGTAGGCAAAGTACCTACGGGATAGTTGAGTCCAATCCAGTTACTCCCTTAGGAGATACAGCAGAGCTAGTACTGACTGCTCCATCAGACTGAGTCTCCTGGCAGAAAACAAACTCTCTGTAATGTCTATCAGATAATCCAAAGCATAGTGTTTTATCTCCTTTCTATTGATCTGAAATGTCTACAAAAAGAATTAAAGCATTTGATTAAAAAAAATTCAGTAAAACATTGCAAAGCACCTTCCTATCTCCCAATACATTCCAGCCCTGTCCTCTTCTGTGGGTGGGTTTCTCTAGAAATGGTGCTGCTGCAGCTCCTCTGCAGGTCTGGATACATTACTGGAAAACTA